>NW_015540859.1:37882-50801 GCF_001515605.1 Sinocyclocheilus anshuiensis | reverse complement strand
CCAACCTAGCACTCGTGTAGGAGGATTTGGAATAGGGAGACTGAGGAAAAGGGCACAGGTCAGTGCATATTAGACTCTACCATACTCCAACTAGGAGATCTGCCCATATGGGCATCGGGCCTAGGTATAAGAATAGATGTAAGGTGATTCACAAAAACGCAAGCCTAGGGTTGGTAACCCAAGGGCTAGGTTTCTAATCCTTCCTTCCCAAACCAGTGAGGGGTAGGTTTAGGTTGTGAGTCAGTTCCAGGTTAGATCCTACCCTTCCCAAACCTGTGAGGGCTAGGTTTAAGGATTGAGCTGGTTCCAGGTTAGATCCCACTCTTCCTAAGTCTGTGAGGGGTAGGCTTAGTGTTAGGGTTAGGTTTAGGAATAGTACAAGAAGTTGACATATACTTGCAAAGTTACTTAAAGTCAGTAGAATGTGTTTTGGGGGACCTTTAAAATAAAGTGATAACAGATGTTAAGCAAACAGTCTAGTAATATTCTAATGACTGATAGATGGCATGTAGTTGCAAAGCTACTCACAATAAACAGAATGTCTAAAGGGTTAGGTTTAGGGTAGGGTCTTATTACAAAATAGTTTTACATTTATTTTATTTTTCAATAAATAAATCTGTGACATGTTAATGACAGATTTGTTTAACAAGGGGCCCTGTTCTTTTAACTCAAGTTTAAATGGCCCATCCAATGCTTAAACATGGCCTTGGCCGTAACTGGGGTCCAATGAATCTTGTCCACATCCATCCTGAAAAATTCTCATGGCAGTAATGGTATGCTTCAACCCGTTTGAGCATTTTGATGTTCTCCACCATCCACACCGGCATAGCCTTGTCATAATTGATCATAGGAATGTGGATCACTGCATTTGGGAAGGTATGAGAGGCAGCCCCAAGTAGATGTTCCACGATTTTCCCCACAATCACTAGGTTCCGCTACTCCCTATTTTTCAAGCCAAACGAGAGAATCACATGCTGAGTCACCAATGACACTGGGGTTTTTTGCTTAATAATGTGATATGCTTGAGCCAGATTCATCCCCAGGTAATAATCCACTTCCACTTTTCCGTTATCTATGGGTGGTAGCCTCCCCATATTTGAATCCCCAAGGAAAAGAACTGGCCTAACCAGGACCAAACACCAGTTTTTATACTTGTCCCATGATGATCATGCTTCTTATGGAGACTTTGAGCTACCATCTGTCCCTCTTCCTGGAAGCCAGCGGTGGGCTTCCCCAAACCTGTGGGGCCGGTATGCTCAACTCTGGACACTCGAGGGGCATGCAGAAAAGTACAGGGAGATATTTTACGTGGAGGATCTGAACTTGGGCCAGCCTAGCCCACCTCGTCCTTGTTTCCCTCTTCCTCCAAAAACATAAGAGGAACTCTTACTCATGAGAATCTCAGGTCCATCTGCCCCCATCTGTCCATCCCCCCGAACTGTCTTAGGGCTAACGCGGCTGACTGGAGGCTTCAGGGTATCTTGCCGGCTCGGGGTCTTCAGGCACACTACTGGAAACTACTGGGGGATTTTGAACAGGCACTACAGCTTCTTGTGCCCCTTCCTCTTGTTCAACCCAGATCTTCCCTACTGTCGAGGATGAAGCCGGTCCTGAACGAAGATGCACCACCCGAACCTCCAAGGGCTGACCAGCCTCCCTCACTACCGACTGGGGATTCATCAGTGACTCCTCCTCCCTCTCCAGGGCCTCACCCGCCATCAGCCTCGTGACTGCAGACGTAGCTAGTTTTATTGTTGATTCCTGGATGAACTTTAAGTTCTTATGGGCCCACCTGGTAGCCACCTGCCACGCCTTTTCCCAACGAACTCGTGAGGATTCCAGTAGCTCTGTTCTGGCAGCCTGCAGGGCCTCCCCATAGTGGTCCCCCAATAATCCACTCCCGTATGCAACCAATTCCAAGCATTCCCATAAATCAGCCAATCCATATTTAAACTGAGAAGAGCTGGCTGAACCCCCGTCACAATGCGGTTTGCTAGATGGACCTAACGGACTAACTGATGATTCTGTTTGGCAGTGGCTTGAAGCACACAGGTTCCAGCTGAGCTGGTTCCAGGTTAGATCCCACTCTTCCTAAGTCTGTGAGGTGTAGGCTTAGTGTTAGTTTTAGGTTTAGGAATAGTACAATAAGTTGACATGTACTTTGCAAAGTTATTACAGGCAGTAGAATGTGTTGGGGGACCTTTAAAATAAAGTGATAGCAGTTGTTAAGCAGACAGTCTACTAATATTCTAGTGACTGGTAGATGGCATGTAGTTGCAAAGCTACTCATGTTTGAGATTTTCAACTCGCTATGGTCCTAATGGTCCTGTGGCCTGTAGCATGAAGCGAGATGAACAAACTCATTGTTTCAGAGTAGGTTTAGAGTTGACAAAGCCCAAAAAATCCAACCTGGTTTAGATCAGGATCAGCGGGCTCACAAAGCTGAATATAAATGTTCTCTGTCAACTCATGAACCAGAGTTTGTGATTAACTCTGGAGCACATGCACCTGAAAGTGTGACGTGTGCAGAAAACAGCCAATCACACGAAACGTGGAGAGCATCAGCAAAGCATCAGTTGGATTCACTTCTCGTGAGAGTCAGCGCAATTCACTTTTCTGCTGAAGATTAGGGGATGTTTTTATTCAAAAAATATATATTTAAATGCATTTACAAGGCAGGAATAAACACTTATGCTGCAGCAAAAGTTTGAGAAGGCAGCAAAAAGAAAATATATGACTATGCAAAGGAATCAACTGAATTTAATTACTTGTATAGTTTCACACAGAGCTCAAAAGGAAAATATATGGTTTAAAAATGTAAAAGTTGGATATATTAAAGCTTATGAAAGTGAAAGTGAAGTGACGTTTCGCCAAGTACGGTGTCCCATACTCGGAATTTGTGCTCTGCATTTAACCCATCCAAGTGCACACACACGGCAGTGAACACGCATCCTCCCTGCTGGACCTGAGACTTGAACCCGCGACCTTCGGGTTACAAGTCCAAATAATTAGTCCAAACAATTTACAAATAATATTAATGCAAAGCTTAAAATTAATTGCCACTTCATATAATAATATGAATATATTATATGAATTATAATCAATTATAATTAATATAATATAATAAGTAGCAACAAAAGTCGGGCAATTTTGTCTCTAAAATTTTAACTGCTTTAATTTGGAGCTAGAGATACGGGGGAGTGGCATCATTGCATCAGATATATGTCACTTTGATCAAAGCTGATTGGTCCAGTTTGTGACCTCTAACCCAGAATAAAACCAGGGGCAAGTTCATGCTCAAACACGTATTTATACCGATTTCATCAGGCTCCGAAAATTCTTCAAAAAGAACACAAGAGAATGGCCTTCTCAGCTGCCATAGTTGCAACTCTTGCGTCATCAGAACAGGGTGTTCAACGCACCACCGTTTCCGTTAAAAAAACGTTTTGCACCGTTTTTGTCGGGGCTGAACGCAGCCCTGCTCTGGAGCAGGGTAGCTGTGTATTGGAAGTTACCATGGTGACAAAACCTTCTCAAAACCAACCCACCTTCTTGAGCCAGAAAACTCAAGAGTTTGCTCAAACTAAACGTGAACTTACCTGGGTAAAACTGAAACCAGTTTCGTGCTACAGGTCACTGTACATTCCACATACAATTCACAAAAAAAAGCATGTCTTAAACTATTTTGTGCTTGAAATGGCTGCAATTATTGTTGCTAGGAGGAGGCACCACAGAGAACAGTGAGCGCATGGTAGAAGGGAAAGGATTTTTTCCACATGTATTAATTTATTTTGAATCCCAGAAGAACACATTATCTGATTTTTTTTTATCATTTGCCAAGCCATGTTATTTTTAATTTGGTTCAGGCAAACTTTGAACCCTCAACTAGGACCCACACAATACCAGGTCTATCAAAACTTCTAGCAAACCTTCATTTTTTGGGCTCCAGTTCTTTTCAATGTACTGTGGCTTCTTTATTTGTGACTACGCTAATTTGCGCGGCGCTTGGTATATTGCGTTGATATGTAAATGAAATGTTGCGTCTGTTCTTTAATTTGCGTGTTGTTAGTAAATCACCCGCAGAAATTTCCCCTCCCATCAGTGCTGTTTTGTAATTGCGCTCTCGCACTAATTTGCCCTGTTAAGTAAAACTGGCCCAAAGTCGTCACAAGTTGTTTTTTTTGTTGTTTTTTTGACAAACCATACCAGCATACTTTAAAAATGCTTAAAAGGTAAAAATGCTTGGCAGGTCTGTTATAAACTCCCATTGCCAAAAATAAAACTACCGAATCAAAAAGAGAAGATAAATTGACATGACTTAATACATGGGTTTGAAAAGGATTGTGACCCATATTCAACAACATAAATGCTTGCTTTGTACATTACATCCAATGATACAGATTTGTGTAAAACAGTTGTGATGTTTTATGTATTTTATTTTGCTAATTCTATGTAAGAGATAAAATGCTACCAATCACTGAATATGAAAGATATTAATAAGCCACCCTATTACAAAAACATCGAGCGTATTTTGCAGTATTAAACACGTATTTATACCGATTTCATCAGGCTCCGAAAATTCTTCAAAAAGAACACAAGAGAATGGCCTTCTCAGCTGCCATAGTTGCAACTCTTGCGTCATCAGAACAGGGTGTTCAACGCACCACCGTTTCCGTTAAAAAAACGTTTTGCACCGTTTTTGTCGGGGCTGAACGCAGCCCTGCTCTGGAGCAGGGTAGCTGTGTATTGGAAGTTACCATGGTGACAAAACCTTCTCAAAACCAACCCACCTTCTTGAGCCAGAAAACTCAAGAGTTTGCTCAAACTAAACGTGAACTTACCTGGGTAAAACTGAAACCAGTTTCGTGCTACAGGTCACTGTACATTCCACATACAATTCACAAAAAAAAGCATGTCTTAAACTATTTTGTGCTTGAAATGGCTGCAATTATTGTTGCTAGGAGGAGGCACCACAGAGAACAGTGAGCGCATGGTAGAAGGGAAAGGATTTTTTCCACATGTATTAATTTATTTTGAATCCCAGAAGAACACATTATCTGATTTTTTTTTATCATTTGCCAAGCCATGTTATTTTTAATTTGGTTCAGGCAAACTTTGAACCCTCAACTAGGAGTCACACAATACCAGGTCTATCAAAACTTCTAGCAAACCTTCATTTTTTGGGCTCCAGTTCTTTTCAATGTACTGTGGCTTCTTTATTTGTGACTACGCTAATTTGCGCGGCGCTTGGTATATTGCGTTGATATGTAAATTAAATGTTGCGTCTGTTCTTTAATTTGCGTGTTGTTAGTAAATCACCCGAAGAAATTTCCCCTCCCATCAGTGCTGTTTTGTAATTGCGCTCTCGCACTAATTTGCCCTGTTAAGTAAAACTGGCCCAAAGTCGTCACAAGTTGTTTTTTTTGTTGTTTTTTTGACAAACCATACCAGCATACTTTAAAAATGCTTAAAAGGTAAAAATGCTTGGCAGGTCTGTTATAAACTCCCATTGCCAAAAATAAAACTACCGAATCAAAAAGAGAAGATAAATTGACATGACTTAATACATGGGTTTGAAAAGGATTGTGACCCATATTCAACAACATAAATGCTTGCTTTGTACATTACATCCAATGATACAGATTTGTGTAAAACAGTTGTGATGTTTTATGTATTTTATTTTGCTAATTCTATGTAAGAGATAAAATGCTACCAATCACTGAATATGAAAGATATTAATAAGCCACCCTATTACAAAAACATACACAAAATACATTTTAAGGACTGTAATTGCCTACTTTAAAACACCCAGTTTAGGGGGAAAAAAGTATCCCTTAAAAATGTGATTTACTCCATTTCTATAATAATGGATGGCTTTAACACCTAGGTGTTAGTTTTGCAGATTCTGTACAGGTTACCTCATTGTGACAGTGTATGCTTTTAGCAGTCCTCTTGATTCTGATCAATTTGGCCTAATTAAACTGCTTTACATTTACTAGGGCTTCTTTTTCCAAAGGCATTTCAAATTATCCCTCGTAATTAGTCATGATGAGATCCCATACAGCAGAGGCCTTTGTTTTTGAATTAGCTTTATACCACATCTATTCAAAATGTGTGAGAGCTGCTTTATTCCATGAGTCAACTTTTAATCCTGCTCCTAAAGCATGAAAATTACTGTCACTGGCAAGGATGACATGAAGTCTTGACATTTGTTTGGGAGACAGGCTGTGTCCAATTCCTTGTCTATCTTAAGCTTTAAAAGAAAAGCTTCTCATCAAGCCACACTCCATTGTACTTTATTAACGTTTCTAGCACATTTTTTTTGAAAGCGGGTTTTGAACCTTTTTATCCACTTCACAGCACTTCATTAATTGCTTCTGTCTCTCCTGCACACTCATAAATGTGCACAGACACAAATTCTTGCATGTAAGTGAATATTGTCATGCGAGCACATACAGATGTACCCTGATAAAAACACTTCTGTGCATCAGTGTTTCCTTTATCGCTTTTCAACAGCTGAGTGAATCGCCAGCATCACATTTTACACATTTTAATCTGTAAATGCGAGTTTGCTCTTTGAATCGAATGAAATAAAAAGATAAAAACACTGTGTACAACAATATAATGACAAAAATATGTGTATCTATTGAGTTGTCCTTGTGGGCTGCACACAAAAAAGAACATATAGCACGACGACGAGTGTAGTCTGCTTCGTGGGCTAATGACTATATGAGCTGTTTTTTTCTGATGAATCATTAAAGAAACTAGTTGCACAAATCCTTCACTGAAACATCTCACTGAATCTATTAAAACTTAAATCAGTGTAATTACTGACTAGTTGTTTAAATTCCTGTGTTGGACTTTTTTTTTTGTTGTTGTTGTAGTAAATATTATTTTAATTAATACAACTACAAAAATATTACAATATGTTTAAAGATTAGCTCAGTTCCATATAAACCAACCAGTTTCTCACCACAGATCAGTAAGCTGGCCTGGTCAAATGCAAAATTAAGCAAAAAGATGTTACCAATTAACATAAGAGTCCAGTAGTTGAATGATGATAACAACTTAGTCAGATTCACCTTCCTCATGCTATAAGGCCATTAAAATAAATCAAGTGACTATTGAATTAACACAGAGAACTTGAAAGCTTTTATACTCTGATGTAGAATACATTGAGAATAAAAATTAATTCACCTCTTTTGCAATATGCCGTGGAACTCTCGAGCTGCATGGAGACAATTTATTTTTTAGAAGGAAAATCAGTTGAAAATGTCGCTCATATTGTGCCTGAAAACACATGGCCCAATATCTGCGGACAATGTTAGTTAATTATGTGAAAAATCATTCAATACATTTCTGTTTATAAAAAAAAGACAGATAACATGTTTACCCTATGTTTCCTTTCTTTACAGAGACTCACATTTACATTTACATTTACATTTACATATTTAGCAGACGCTTTTATCCAAAGCGACTTACAATTGGGGGATACATAAAGCGATTCTTCTTAAAGAGGCAAACAGACACAGGAAGTGGTTGTAATACCAAGTTCTTAGACATTGTTCAAATAAGTACAAGCTAGAAAGAGAAGGAATAAATAAAGAGAGAGATTTTTTTTATTTTTATTTTTTTTTTATGGATGGTCGCTTTTTTATTTAACTACTTTTGGACTGATGCATGCAACACCCACTGTGTGGCATTAAACAGCTTGAAGCAGAAAGGAGGATCTGATGATTGACAGTGTCAAAAGCAGCAGAAAGATCCAGCAGAATAAGAACTGAACTGACTCCTTAAATGTGTTGATATGCAACATGTGAAATAAAATGTTGGTCCCTAATTACTGTCATCCCTAGTTAAATTAATCCTTGGATATTGCTTAGATATTAAAAGTCACACAAATTGTGAAGTGAACACGAGAGTCAACAATTACAGCCAATACTCTGAAAAACTGCCAGCAGAATAAAAAGGAAATACATTTTTTAAAAGAAAGAAAAACATGTTGCATACAGCTGAGCTCTATGTTCCAGCTTCCACACTCGAGACAAAACACAGCCTTCAGTGTGGGAATAATTTGAAGACTATTTGTATGAGCTGTTTATCAAATTATTGAGCAGACAGATGTTTGTGACTGCTTCACGGTTACACCCTGGATCTGCCAGGCACCAAAACAAAGGTCTAAAGGAATGGTTTTTGATGTGCCCAGAATATCAATTTAATTTACTGGTGTTAATTCACATGCAAATTTTGACCTCCGTTACAGCATATCAATTACCCACCTACTGTATCTGAGGGCCAGCGAGCAGTAGAAGAGAGGGGAATATAACAAACCACAAATTAATTGCGGTGATACAAAAGGAGGACAATTAAGTATTTTTTCATACATGCTTAATTCAAAATTCCATGCGTTAATTTATGAGGAGGAAGATAATATGTTAATTGCAAGCTATTAAATAAAAAAGAGACAATATAGAGAAACGCCCTCTTTTTGCTTTTAGACACTCTTTCTTGCTGCCTGTAAATGCAAAGACCAAAACTATAATACACCAACTGCTTATGACAATAAGAGTCAGCCTTCAACCTTACTTCCATATTTCAAAGTAATGTGTGAAAATTAGTTAGTTCAAGCTAAGTAGCCAAGTCAAAAGTTGAACTAATTCCAAAATCTATTTATATTTTTTCTATGTGAATCAAGAGAGTCACAATAAGTCTGAATGGGTCAAAACTCCTTTGCACTAGGGGTGGGTGATATGGCAAAAATATCATATCACAATTTTTTTTCAGAAATATCACGATTTTATCACGATTCTTTGTCATGTTGGTTTTACTATTTTGCAAGTTGTCTGAGCATTACAGCCAAACGAATTTCCCTATTATAAAGACAAAGCCTTTCAAGGTAACAAAATATACAAAAGAATGGCGGATATTTAGGCTAAAGCGGGCGAAGAAAAAAATCTTTGTCATTATTTTATCTTTGTTATTAAAAAAATAAGAACAAAGATACACATTACAAATACACATAATATACAAATAAAACAAAGTGTTTTATTTTTAGGTACAATAGGCGTATTTAGCAGGATCATTCAAGAAATTGAATGAACAAATATGAGAATAATACACTGTATAGACTGATTCCTATTAAAGCAACTGTATTAAAGTTTTTAAGTCAAGAGTAGTGAGTGATTTTTCTCTTTGTGTTTTGTTGTTTTATTAACATTAAAGCAATATTTCACCCAAAAATAAAAATGCTGTCATCTGTCTGTCAATACCATCATTTACTCATACAAAAGTTGTTTTAAACCTGAATGAGTTTCTTTCATCTGCTGAACATAAATGTTATTTTGAAGAACATGTAAAACCAAACAGTTGCTAGTCCACAGCGACTTCCATTGTATTTTTTTCCTACTTCAAAGTCAATGTGGACCAGCTACTGTTTGGTTACCCACATTCTTTAAAATATCTTCTTTTGTGTTCAGCACAGGAAATAAATTAATAGCTACAGGCTTGGGACAACATGTGAGTAAATAATGACAGAAATTAAATTTTAGGGTGAACTATCCCTTTAATGACAGTTGGCAGCATGTTTAGTTCTGTCCCTTTAAGAGCTGCACGCATCTAATATACAGGCACGCATCCGTTTTTCTCTCAACTATTTACTTTCATTTTAGACATAACCAACTGAGTCTATATGTAAACCTTGTGTGTTTTGACAGTATTAGCTCAAAAGATAACTTAGTCCAGTAATCAGGCGCTGTTTAACAGGCTTTTTAGTGTGCGCGCTTCGGGTACGTGCTCAGAGAAAGCGCACGTCAAAACAGCGCGTGAATGAAACGTTTAATTGGCAAGGCTTTAAAGCACATGCAAATTATGTACTTTTATGATTGCGAATAAGTGCAGTGTCCTGTGAGAGTATAACTCTACTGCTGAGTTAACACTGATGTAAATGTATGTGGCGTTGTACAGTATATTGAGATGGAGGTGACAGAACTGCAGCTGATAGAATGTGCGCTGTAGCACGATACTACAATATTTCTTCAAAAGCAGATTGTGGAGACATTTTTATCGTCCACGATCAAAAATCGTCATATTGCATACCCCTAATTTGAACCATTATATAGACTCTCTCTTCGCAACAGCATCTGTCTTATTCAACTCAAGTGATGCTGCATCCTTTAGTACAATATCAAAACCCACTCCTACATTATGAGTACTTGCTGAATGACACATTTGTCAAGAACTGATTGCTTTCTCAGCTCTGGTGGATCTTAGTAGAAGAAGAGCATTGAACATTTCACTGTCATCATTTCCAAAACAGGATTTGTTAGCTCTTCCTTGCTTAAAGAGCTCCATGTCAATATCAATTATACATGCAGGAGGCAAACAAAGAGATTTATTAGCCAACAAATAATCTCACAAGACTGACCATGAATGGAGAAGATTAGCATGTGAAAGGCAGAGCAAAACTCCCTCGTTCAACAGCTAAAGAGCAATTTAATTGGGCAAAAATTGGGAGAAATTACAGAATTTATCTGTAGTGGATGATAAACAGAACACCTCATACCTATGCATAAATCTTTAACAAGAGATGTGCAAAATGACTACATCTCTGTTAAAGGGTTATTAAAACCCTCCTATTTCAGCACTTATTAGTTCTCACCATACTTTTGATATACAACACTTGAAAACGTTACTTAATTCCTGTGACATTGACACAATGTAGATTTTAAACCCGGAAGATGAAAATGGTGCAAAAAAATCCTTATGTTAACCTTTTTTCCCCCCAAAAGAATAATTAACGGAAGCTAACCTTGTCTTCTGTGATGTGCAACACAAACATATGTGTTAACATCTTAGACAATTTTGTTTAGTAGAAGCCCTGCATAATTATGTTGCAAGCACATTCCTTAAAACTATTTTAAATAATTTAAACTAAAAATAAATCAAATACAAATAATTGATCCATGGCTCGACTGCAATAATTTCACTTGCATTAGCGATTAAATAATGATTGTGTGAACTGTAAAATGTATTTAGGAGCACAAGTGCAAATTAAATGCAGATCCTTAAAAAGTCAGAAATAGCTTAAATTGTACAATAAACATCTTAATTATCATTTTAAGATGTCTTAAATTTGGGGACGAGTTCACAATCAATGAATACTGTGCATTTATGTCAATTTCTTATGATCGACAGTTGATAGATTATGACAGTTTTCACCTTACAGTGTTTATATTGTAATTTGCTGCAGATGTTTGTAAGAGTGCATATTTTAGCTCCATCTTTTTAAAATGAGCAGCCAGCATTTCTAATTAGACATTTCAAAATAAGTGTCCCAGCCTATTTCTGACTTATTTATAATTAAAACTCCTGCATTACGGATAAAAGTTGTTTTGTTTTAACATTGGGATTTTGGTATAAACATTATCTAGCTTTTAATTCAACGTTAACTGTTGTAGCTTCTATCTGAGCTGTATCATCACAGGAAGGAAAGTTTGAGAAAATTATTTAACATATTATTCAATATATAGATTTTACTAGTATTTACGATGCAGCCTGAGCACTTGGACTCTCTGGGTGATTTCACTGCAACTAAATTAAAGCAGTGATCCATCCAACAAACACCCAGCAGCAAGCACCACAACAGCTACAGACTGAAAAAAAATACTGTCCTTTAATCTCTCCACAACACCTTACAAATAAATCAGTGGGTTGCATAATAACAGGAACATAGTTCACAGGATATGTAAAGTCCAACAGTGACTGCCTTGAAATTTACTCTCAAAGGATATGAATTTGTCCACAAGCACTGCTTTAAATGAAATGAATTAAGAGACAAAACCTCCCAAAGTTGGTTTGCTCATTGTTGGGGCGTTAAAGTACAGCTATCAGCAAAGTAAAGCAATCTCTGAGAGGCTGAATGAGCTGTACATTCCGTAAAAGCACCACTGCACAAAATACAGAAATGTTTGATGTAAGTGTGTTTTTTAGACTCTAATTGGAAGCTGTGCTTTATTGTTTTGTACTTGCACAGACAAATTCCATATCATGCCTCCACATTCTCTTATGAAGTGACTCCTGGTCTGATCTAGGGTTGCATGTTTATACCAGAATTGGAAAAATATATTATGTTTTAAACACTATAATATCATGATTTTGCTCATTTAGGTACTTTATTTACTGTTGTTACCAAGTTCACCACTAAGCAGCAATGTTATCCAAACTGATGTGAGGAAAAAATGGATCAAACAGATAAAACTCACTCTACATGATAATTGTGCTGTCAATATAAAATAAGAGAATATCATGAACATAGATAATAATGCTCCTGTGTGTATTTGTGTAAGTGCTCTGTAAAGAGCATCAAAGGTTTCTATTTACAACATGTTTTTGCAGCATTGAGCATTGTAGCCAATCACGGATATATCTGTTGAGTATGTGAATGTAATGGTCAATCAGAAGTTGGTCTGAATCCACTTAACAGCACTCAAAATGTTAGTTAAATGTGAGCTCACAGAGTTCAGCCAAAGCACATTCATGATTCGTTTTATTATAAAAAAAACAATGCAATGTAAACAAGAGATTTATTGTGTATACTGTGTGATTTATTGTGTTGTCAGCTTCATTGACAGGAGTTTTCGCTGAGTCAGTAAGGTGGAGGCACTGAGTTACAGTGATTATAAATGGAGTGCTCTTTGCTCATTTCTTTGTATATAATATATATGTGTCATGCTGCTAACTGCATATTGCAAAGCTTCTGGATTGACAACCATATTTAAATGCATTAAATCAGAAACTGCGATGACTAACAGTGATAACCATAGTAACGGACAGAAACAAAAACGTACTCGGTTACTGACGTAACCTCGGTTCCCTGAGATACGGGAACGAGTACTGCGTCTGCTAGACGCATATGGGAAAA
>NW_015540859.1:36282-37455 GCF_001515605.1 Sinocyclocheilus anshuiensis | reverse complement strand
AGTCGTGCAGCTACATAGCACGGCTAGCAACGCAGTACTCGTTCCCGTATCTCAGGGAACCGAGGTTACGTTAGTACGTTCCCTTTCGATACTACACTTGTACTGCGTCTGCTAGACGCATATGGGAACACAGTACAATCACGCCGTGCTAATGTAGTGGAAGGACTAAAGGTATAAACTTCCATAAGCAACCAATGCTCATAGAGAAGTTAACAACCCAAGGCTAAAACGGGCTGAGCTTCCTAGGTCAGCCTGGTTAATCGTTCCAGAGTACTCCCGTAACCTTGACACCCAGGGGTTGAGAGCTAACAGGTGAAACAATGCCAGAGAACTTGGGCGTGATACGGCCAAGGGCTCTCTGCCAGATCTGTTTACGCAACGCATGTCACTTCAAGAGGAAAGGACCCTGGCCTGCAAGGCCGGGACTTCCAGGTTATAAAACCTTGCAAATGTGGATGGCGAGGCCCAGTTGGCCGCCTCACAAATATCCGCAATGGACACACTGCTGGACCATGCCCAAGACGAGGCGATGCCTCTAGTCGAGTAGGCCCGTACTCCAATGGGGCATTGGAGGCCCAAGGAAGAGTACGCTAGCGAGATGGAGTCTACTATCCATCCAAAGAGTCTTTGCTTCGGAAGACAACTCTCACTGCCCAATCTATTTCTCAAAGACCAGGGACGCGTTGGCCCACGATTGGCCCAACCTCCTTCTTTATGCTTTTCCCCCGATCGCTCTGATCCCACAGGTAATCAGGCGAGTTAGGGACCAAGAACACAGGGTTCTCCTGGTGGCCCCCCTTTGGATGAACCTGCTGTGGCTATCGGAACTAACTCAGCTATTGATAGCGGCCCCTTGGCCTGTTCCGCTGAGACAGGATCTCCTCTCTCAAGTGAACGGGACATTATGGCAACCTCGGCCCGACCTATGGGCCCTGCACCTCTGGCCGCTCAACGGGAGCCTTCGAGCCTCCCAGAGCGAGTCTTAAACACAATTTCGGAGGCTAGAGCTCCGTCTACAAGATGCCTCTACGCCTTAAAGTGGTCTTTTTTCTCCGTTTGGTGTCTAAACCGCGGCAAAAAAACCCGTACTTCCGATTTGACAGAGGTATTGTCATTTCTACAAGAGCTGCTGGATAAGGGACGTTCCCCATCCACGCTCAAAGTCTATGTGGC
>NW_015540859.1:35187-35422 GCF_001515605.1 Sinocyclocheilus anshuiensis | reverse complement strand
CCTCATACGTCCGATTTGACAGAGGTGTTGTCATTTCTGCAAGAGCTGCTGGATAAGGGACGTTCCATGTGGCGGCTATAGCGGCCTCTCATGCCCCTATTGAGGGTCAATCGGTGGGCAGAAACAGCATGGTCATCCGCTTCCTGAGGGGTTTTCTCTTTTTGAAAATGTTTGTCAGTTTGTTTGTTTCATGCTATCACAGCGGTTGAATGCTTGGGCGCATGAACGGGCCCGT
>NW_015540859.1:34334-35048 GCF_001515605.1 Sinocyclocheilus anshuiensis | reverse complement strand
GTGCACCCGGAGTTGAACGGGGTGTCAAGAGGTGTAAGAGAGGCTGCTTGAGGGGCGGTCCGGCCGTAGCGAGTTCTGACCCTGTTCTCTTCCTGTCTCGCAGATCAGGATGACACCTGAGGCGCCGGGTCCAACGCAATCTTGGGTCGGGGTCCCTGGCGCTTAGGTAGAGGGTAGCGTTTGGCCGAGCGAGAGCGTCCCTGCGTTTGCTGCGCTTTAGCGGGCTGAACAGCGGGGGCGGCAGGGGGGCGAGAGCGAGGCACGCGGGATCTGGGCCGACGTGGGCTTGCTCGCAGCAGGTCACTCGAGCCCTCTGCCCCGCTGTTTTTTCCTCACAGGTCCCTGGGAGGAAGAAAACGGGAAGGCGCAAGGGGCAGAGTCGCTCTCTGAAAAGAAAGCGATCTGTGAGCGGAGAGAGGCGAGACTGAAGCTCTCGCAGTGGGAGCAAATAGCTCCTGTGAGCGCAGCTTCCGCATGGTATTTCCCCAAGCAGGAAACACACTCCGTGTGGCCTTCATCGGCGTGCAGGGGAGACCCGCACGAACCGCAGTAATGGCGTGGCATTTGCAACAACGCCAATTTGCTCTTTTAGAAGCTCTTTTATATATCGCCGGATGGTGGCAGGGGAACCGGACCGGAACTGCTGCGTCGCTGGAGCAGCGGAGAAGCAAGTCAGCCGTGCTGAGAGGTCCCGATTCCAGCTGCGAAGGCGCG
>NW_015540859.1:27776-34320 GCF_001515605.1 Sinocyclocheilus anshuiensis | reverse complement strand
TGCGCCTTAGCGGGCTGAACAGCGGGGGCGGCAGGTGCTGGCTTCGCAGGCTGCTGAGTTGGCGCAGACTTAGGGTGAGCTGAGGCAGCAGCGGAGCTGGAGCGCTTAGGCAGGAATTGTCGCATAGCCTGGGATGATTTCTGTGCCTCCGTGAACCGTTCAGCGAATCCTTCGACCGCCGGCCGAAAAGGCCTTTGGGAGAGACTGGAGCATCGAGGAAGGGGATCTTATCCGCATCCTTAATCTCTGTGAGCGTCAGCCATAAATGCCGCTTGAGCACCACAAGGCTGGCCATCGATCTCCCGATCGCCTGGGCGATGGTCTTGGTGGCACGTGGAGCCAAGTCAGTTGCGCTCCTCAGATTCCTGAAGGTAGCGGAGTCCAGGCCAGACTCATCGGAGGATGTGAGGATTTTGGCCTTGAAGACCTGGAGGACCGCCATTGAATGAAGCGCTGAAGCCACCTGTCCAGCTGAGGTGTAGGCGCGTCCAGCGAGGGACGGGGGAATACTCTCTCTGGGGCAAGAGCGAGGCACGCGGGATCTGGGCTGACGTGGGCTCGCTCACAGCCGGTCGCTCGAGCCCTCTGCAACGCTGATTTTTTCTCACAGGTCCCTGGGAGACCCGCACTAACCGCAGTAACGGTGTGGCATTTGCAACAACACCAAGCTCTTTTAGTAGCTCTTTTAGTATCGCCGGATGGCAGCAGGGGAAACGGACCAGAACTGCTGCATCGCTGGAGCGGCGGAGAAGCAGGTCAGCCGTGCTGAGAGGTCCCAATTCCAGCTGCGAAGGCGTGTCAACGGCGAGCGGCTTTGGATCAGCTTGAGGATGTGGAGTCGTCGCTGAAGGAGAAGAAATCTGAGAATCCTGTGGCGAACGCCCGCTTATATAGCCAGATGCCAGATGATTGTTTTTTAAGCACTGCACGAACCAATGGCCATGCAGTTTCACTGCGTGAATGAAAAGGCTTCAGTTTAGGAGAAAAAGGATTTTTTCCCATATGCGTCTAGCAGACGCAGTACGAGTGTAGTATCGAAAGGGAACCCTGATAGTGTATGTCAAAAATAAGATCTGTGCAAGTCTTGGAGGGTAAATGTAAACTAATAGATCTGTCGCTTGTTCTATGCCTGGCCAGCTGAGGTGTAGGCTCGTCCAGCGAGAGCTGAAGTGGTCCTACACAGCTTAGACGGGTGAGCGGCCTTCGCTCTCCAGCCGATGGCCGTGGGCGGGCAGAGATGCGTGGCCACTGATTCATCTAGGGGAGGTGGCTTATCGTACCCTTTTTCTTCAGCGGCGTCGATGGAAGTGAGGGTGGATGAAGAAGCAGTACGGAGGCAGGCGGAGTAGGGAGCGCGCCACGATCTGGTGAGCTCGTCATGGACCTCCAGGAAAAACGGAGAAGCACGCTGACGAGGAACCATTCATCCAGATGGCTGCGAGGGAGAAGCAGGTCAGCCGTGCTGAGAGGTCCCAATTCCAGCTGCGAAGGCGTGTCAACGGCGAGCGGCTTTGGATCAGCTTGAGGATGTGGAGTCGTCGCTGAAGGAGAAGAAATCTGAGAATCCTGTGGCGAACGCCCGCTTATATAGCCAGATGCCAGATGATTGTTTTTTAAGCACTGCACGAACCAATGGCCATGCAGTTTCACTGCGTGAATGAAAAGGCTTCAGTTTAGGAGAAAAAGGATTTTTTCCCATATGCGTCTAGCAGACGCAGTACGAGTGTAGTATCGAAAGGGAACCCTGATAGTGTATGTCAAAAATAAGATCTGTGCAAGTCTTGGAGGGTAAATGTAAACTAATAGATCTGTCGCTTGTTCTATGTAATGTGTTACTTTATAAGACAGTACATACATTTCTTACATTTCATACAGTTGACTGTTGACAAATATGATGCAGGGCCACAACTCCATAAATGCAGTTATGCCCTAAAATACAAGATATTGGTGTATTTCAAACGCGTGAGTAAACTGGAGGTGGGGAATAGTAATTATATATGTAACACTTTTATATGTATGTATATACATACATGTAAAGTAAACTATTGCTGTGTATCTAAAAATAATATCGTTAGCAGGACATATATTGTACTTTAATCTCTACGGCATGTTTCCGACGTCACCTCTATAGCACTTTATATAGTACAGATTAGTGTTGTCAAAAGACCCGGTACTTCAGTTCCAAGTTGGTACTAAAAAAATAAAAACGTTACGGTACCAGGTTTTTTAAGTACCGGTGGTACCGAGTACCCAGTCAACCCGGTTCTTGATGTGCTATCCGAAAGGTGCGCAGATGCGCTCTCTTCTAAAAAGCACTGAGACGTGGCGACACAAGTAGGAAACACACCAAACTAACAAAACACATTAAAGACACCCAGATCAAATGAAAGAGTTCAAGCAGGTATGTTTCATTTTAATTTTTAATATTTAGATCTTGTGTTTCCCATACATTGATTTATTTGTGGCGGCCCGTTTATTGAACTGTTGTATAAAATACACCAAAGTGTATTTGGTGGAATGAAATGTTTATGCAGTTTAAGATTCAAAAAACACATTATTTTCCACATACTGTACATTATTGTTTCTCCTCTATGCCCCGCCTTTCTGAAATGCGTCGATTTTTACAAAGATCATCGGTCTGAAAAGCGAGGTGTGCTCTGATTGGCCAGCTATCCAGTGCGTTGTGATTGGCCGAATTCCTTCAAGCGTGTGACAGAAATGTTACGCCCCTTAACATACTGTGATGCCTTGTCCCGGCACGACGAGACAAAAACATTAAAACACATTATAAACGAGGCATTTGTTGCATCCAGTGGGGACATAATTACGGATTATAATGGCTTATACTGTCTTTTTACGCGTTACGTTGCATCGCGCCGCGTAAACATAAAACCATGTCTGCATTTGTGTTCGGAGAAGGTCACTCTTTTGCGACTAACTTTCTCAGTTGGTCACACAAGCACATGATTTGGTCGCAATATTTTTATTTATTTTATTTTTTTTTTTGTGCTACATGGGATTAATCAGTGCATACTGATGAATGGATTCATTGTTATTCTTAATTAAAAAGCATAACAACAATAAAACAGTAAGATAAGATGACATAGCTTACAAAACTTTTATTAACAGAAACGAATAAGATGAGGCATGCATGGCATACACCACATGCTGTATTATATACAGACTAATAAATTACAGAACGTTTAGCAAACACTGAGGAATCAAATAAAAACATAAAAAAATAAAAGAGAGCCTCCATAGCGTAACGTGAGGTAAACAGCAAAGATACAAGCTTTTCAAAATGAAAATAAAAAGAAAAGTAAAACTAACAGTGCTTGCATGTTCAACCCCTCCACCCCCATCCATCGTTTTCTCAATATTCGCATCATTTTTGCTGCACGCTCCTTTGCGCGCCTGCTGACGCGGCAAGTATAAACCACGCTCCACACTCGAAGTGAGTTTCTGCTTTTATAACAGGCTAAGTCCTATATCATAGGCATAGCTATATCACACAAACAAGAGTCCTATTTTTATTTGTTTTTTTAATATCTGCATTATCGCAAATGTACAATAAACAACAACTTACAGAGTAACTTTCAGACACAAATTTCCGTTTTGCTCCGTCAGGAAGAGAATAGAACAAACAGCAGAACCGCTGCGTCTCCGAACAACAGTGTTTTGTTCCTCAGCGTTACACGGACCAGCAAATTATTCAATCAGGCTATAAGTACAGTCGTTTGCAAAGTTAAATGAATCAGCTTTTTAAATGAATTGTGTGATTCAGCTCACTCATTAAGACAGTCACTTGCTGCCACCTACTGGCGGTTATAGTTTCATATTTAAAAAAGTAGCTTATTTCATTTTTGCAATCATTTAATATTTCTAAATTAAAATGTTATATTTAAACTTAACATTTATGAATTTTGTTGATAGTCAGCATGTCTTGTTATTCAATTGAATTTATTGATTAAATAAGAACCTGACATAAGAGGACACAGATATGACAATAACTTTTATAATACTAATCAGCCAAAATCTCTGTTTTTTTTTGTTTGTTTTTTTTGCTCAGTTATTTCAGGGTTTTGATCTCTCAACTGAGAGGACACATCCTGTTTATTATATTATAATGAATATTCGTGGCTGACTCTTAACTTTTATAAAGAATATCTCTTTGGATTTGAGACTTTAGTCTTTGCAACTTTACAGATCTTCTTTATGCACCAAGAGCTTGTAACACTTCAAAGAGAAAGGACAAATTGAAATCGCATCATATGACCCCTTTAAATAATCTTTTGTGGGTATTTCACAGTCACATTTATTTTGCGATTAATTAATCAACACATCATGTCATGTAATTAATTTGATTCAAAATTTTAATCGACTGACAGCCCTAATAACTGACAGCTCTAATATATATATATATATATATATATATATATATATATATATATATATGCTTGAAAACAAGCAACACATTTGTTACTGCAGAGTTTCATGCAGTTTTCTTCATAAAATTCTTAATTCAGTTATATTTTGAGGCTATTTATTTGGCACCTATGGTATCGATTTAATATAGATTCCTCTCTTGTGAGATTCTGCTTTTTCTTGCTTTTTCCTTTCTATCACCATAGCATATAATGCCAATAAATGGCAACTGCAACCGTAGGTTAATGGTCTCAATTTGCCCATTCTGAGGGGAGTTTCCTTCTCTATAGAATAGGCCAGCTGGGAAATGGAGAAAGCTGCCAACATGTGCAATAGATATCAGAATTGGAGACCAATTTACAGTAAGTGGGTTTAACTTCTTTCTGTCTTATCTTAGAGAAATGGTAAGAATCTGGAAGATTACCACCTAAAGCGAATCTCAATTGACAGCCAGTAGTGTTGTCCCCGTATCCCTGACAAAGCTTGATTACTCACCTCTATCAACTTGAGAGACACTTACCTTCATGTTCTGAGCATCTATCTAACTGATGTCTGCCTCTGTGCTGATAGAAAAACCCAATAGATGCATGCAACTCACATTCGGCTGCCTCTTTTTCGATGTGGACACCACAAAGCTAGACAGAAATCATAATTTAGTGGACCATTTGGATGAGGGTCAGGGGTTTGTGCAGTTATTTTTGAAGGCACTGACACCTGTGTGCTTAGCTTGTGGGCTTGCCTTCATTAAGAAAAGTGTGGAGAAGGTCAAAGTGAGAATCACAACACAAGTGTTGAAGGGAAGACACGATGAAACCGAACCGAGGAAGAGTGGACACAATCAATTTCTCCTACAAGGTTCCACACAGTGACACACTAGACGTAAGTGATTTTCATCATTTACAGGGGGTAGTTGGTGAGTTTAATGCCGTCCGAATCCAGGATGTCAGTGTTTTTCTCTCACCACCCCCGTAAAAATCCCTGGCCGAATTACCTACTGTTTTTTGACAAACACCAAGGTCGTGTGGTAATTTAATTGCCGTCCGAATCCACATCTCTGAGTTTACGAGAAGAAATCGATTCAAAATTCAGTGTTTAAACCCTTTTAAGGTAACGTTGTACTTCTGTGTAATTCGCATACATATTTATTTCTGAAATGCTGGAAAGTATTTAAAAGAACAATACTTCATAACTGCTCCACCACAGCGACCGGGAGCAGAAAGAGAAGAAAAGCACGTAAACATTCGAAATGAGTCTTTATCATGGCAGCAGTAGGTATGCAATACAATTTTAAAATGTGTATTATAAACAGATATATATCACGTATAATTATATACAACTATAGCACGTCTATTTTCCTATTTTTAAACAGGAGATTTAAATATTCAAATAATAAATAGGATTATATATTATAAAATATGCTTGGAATAATAAGAATACATTTTACATAATAATAAGTATTTTTAAATACATTTTATACAATGATAAGAATACATTTGTAAATAAAATTAATTTTATTTACAGCAGACAATCATGCGACTGGCCACGTGAGCAGTGCGTTCCCGGGTTCGTAGGATCACAAAACTCGCTCCTCCACTGTGAATAAATCGCCATCCGAATCCATGAGTTTTATCACTGAGGTGATATGTAAATTTATTTTTACAGACGTCCATATGAGAAACAATTACCGTCCGAATCGGGCTTTAGAGTGTAATGGATTATAAAGGAAGAAAGTAGGCCATGAACTTTGTTCTATGCATCATTCTACATTCACACTGTCACTTTTTGGGACTGACAGACAACTGCATTTACTTAACAGGTGTGAGTTTCGAAATGCCCCGTCCCACAGCAGCTTACAGTAGCGTCTCGAATACTGTCTGTATGAACAACAGGAGTCATTCCTTACCAGTAACCATAGCAACAGTGACCAAAGTAATATCAAAGATGGTGACGTCCTTAAAACTGAAAGTCTTAAAGGGTTAGTTCACCAAAAAAATGAAAATTAGACTTAGAAAATTTGAATTAGAAAATTAAATGAAAATTACTGTTTTACTCACCCTCGAGGCATCCTAGGTGTATATGACTTTCTTCTTTCAGACAAATCCAGTCGGAGTTATATTAA
>NW_015540859.1:27110-27621 GCF_001515605.1 Sinocyclocheilus anshuiensis | reverse complement strand
CATTGCAGTCAGCGGGTGTTGCAGTTGAACAGTCCACAAGTCATCAAATAAAGCGCGCGCATCCATAACAAACGTGCCTCACACCGCTCCGGGGGGTTGAATAAAGCAACCCTCTACATTGCGAGTAAATCACTCGCATATGCGACTAAATCTTCACTCTGGGCGACTAAATGATGTCTAATATTAGCCAATTGCTAATAAATTCTCAGATTTTACTCGCCAGTGTGTGAGTTGGAGGCTAAGTATAAGTTTAGCTCAGATATATTTTCTCTCGCCGAACACTCTCTGACTGAGCGCATCAGAGTTTCACTCTCCGCCAAGCGATCTGTGCTGTTTTTCAGTTCATCTGAATGGATGTGCAACGCACCTGTATTTAACGTACCGTAAACTCTAGTGTGAAGGCGCATGACTCGCCGTCGCTTTGTTTCACACACACGCAGCGAGAGGAAGATCGAGAATTGACGCGCTACCTATGCGCGCTACATGTAAACGATATTCTTTGTTGTATTTT
>NW_015540859.1:25638-27044 GCF_001515605.1 Sinocyclocheilus anshuiensis | reverse complement strand
CTAATCACGCAACGCCGACGTCTTACGTCATCCGCCGGAACGGCTTCCGCATATGACAGATAACGGAAGTGTCAACTCAAAACACAGCTCCTGATTTCCGAGAATGCGGTTGTTGTGAGTCCTCAAAATTTACAGCTCTGAGTTTGGTTACAGAATGTGGTTGTCACACCCGTAAACAACCGAACTGTGTGTGAACGTAACCGTATTAAGGACTTAAAATACATGACTGAAATAGTAGAATAACTTAATCCATAAATGGCTATATTCACATTGATTATACTTGAATAATTTATATTTTGATTAATTAAAATCTGTCAACTCAAATCTGCAGACTGGCTTTGAATTTCGGCAACTAGCGTCAACTTGTCCAGACTGTAAATCAGTGGAAAATCAGGGCAAAAATCGTGTAGTGTATTCCAGGCTTAAATGATTGGAGAAGTTCTGCATCTGCGTCTTTCCTTTTAACCGGAAGGTCGAGTTATGATATTGTGATTCAAAATTATGATATTGTGAGGTCAAAATGAAAAAAAAAAAAATTGAAAAGAAAGAAAAGCATGCACTGATAAACTGTACACAATAAGATCATGTATTTCGAAAATAGGGTGAATTTCTATTTTATGCCAATGTTAAAATTACCGAGAGTTTTTTATTTTTTATTTTTTTTTTTACAAATTACACAGTCAGACCTCAAACTTGTGTTATCAGCACTACTAACCAAGGAATATTAACCACTTTTTTTTTCATATTTTTCATTTTTCATTCATGCTTATTTATAAATTGACATCATGACAGAAAAAAACAGTTTAAGCCTCTAACAGTAGGTTTAGCCTCAGCCTGTAACAGACAGGATGAAAGCAAAGTATTTTTGGTCATGAAGTCAACAGCCAACGCATATTAAGCAAATTATCAACTATATTATAATCAATTATAATTGGAATAAAAAAAAATATACGGTAAGTTCATCTGTCATTTATTCTGTTGTTTAGCCAAAAGCAATGACATTTTCTGGTGCATTCAGTCATATATACTATTTCATTCATTATACTTCAGTAATACTGAATATGAAGATCATACGGTGACCGACAAAAAGCCAACGACAAGCGCTTATCCATCTGCGCCACTGGAGCTGTACAATACATTTAAACTGAGCTACTTTAATACAATCTCCGAACTTTCTTCCACAACTCTGCTGTTCTTCGGCTGGTTCTTCCCTGTATACGTTGATTGACAGAGGTCTCGTCCAGTCAACGGTGAGTAATCCCAAACCAATGGCGCCGTCTCAAACTATACCTACGTCTTCGGTTTGTCTGATTTGTCGTTGTGTTTTCTGACTTGTTAATTTGTTTTCAGATTTGTCGTTGTGTTTTCTGACTTGTTATAATGTTTTCTGAATTGTTGTTGTGTTT
>NW_015540859.1:12979-25143 GCF_001515605.1 Sinocyclocheilus anshuiensis | reverse complement strand
GTGTTTTCTGAATTGTTATTTTGTTTTTTAGACTTGCATTTGCGTTTGTAATTTGTTATTTTGTTTTCAGAATTGATTTGCTTTGCACTTCTCGGCCACCATAAGATCATACCGCAACCCAACTATAACAGGTAAAAGTTGGAAATGGAGGGTTTCAAATAAAATGTAGGCCTGTATGAACAATTACAACATTTACTGAGTTGTCTTCTGAATGGTCTTTATTTATTTTGAAGCACCCTCACCCAAAAGCATTTTAATTCATTACAATATAACTTACATCACAATACCTTTTTAAAAGGCAAGATACATTTGTACATTTGCATCTTCTTGTGGAAGATGTTGTTTTATTTGTATGTTTCGTCTCGTATTAAATATGAATTATTAAATAGTAATATTCTGAGGTAAAACGTGGGGTTTGTACTTTTTGTGTCGGGTTAATGTGGATGTCTTTAGTAAAAACGCGCCATTTGTACCTTTTCACTCCTGTTCCAGCCGACGTGTCTAGCAGCGCCTGAGATAAATTTTCGCGCCCTTCAGTAAACTAGCTCGCGCGGTCTCCTGGGTAACGGTGCGTATGGCAACCACTGTAAACAACGCGCCCTGTCACACCGAGGTGAAGAGCGAACAAAACAGCTATGGCTTTCTGCAACACCGAGTATTTCAACCATATTGGGAATATTCAAAAGAGCATGCACGAACGGTAAGAGCATGGTGTACATTTTTTTTTCTTTCATCTTAGATAGATGCTGTATTGTCTAGAAATAAACATTAGGAAATTTAAGTGGGCCTTGAATGAGACAGCGCAGTAGATTTCAGCTCTCAACGGAATGTAGCTGTCGAGCTCGGTGAGACGAGCGATAACTAGTGGGAGTGCGCTGAACTACTCATTATAGCGTTTAAAATAACAACTAATTTATTAATAATCTGTGTGTGGTAGTGAGCTCAAGTAGTATGTCAGATGTTTGCTTATCTGTCTTTTTTCAGTATTAAACAAGTTCAAAAATTAACATTAGCTTTCACAGATTATTGCTTTTCAGGATGACAGATTTGTATACTGTATCACAATATTTGGTCGCTTTCTTTTTGTGAGAAATGTAAAGTTATACTGTATTATAAAGTTAGTATATTTGGTAACGCTATCTGGTTATGTAATAAATGTAATCTGTTTAAACTATAGGCCTCTATGTAATAAAATCTATTTAAGCTATGTATTTCATAAGATATGTTTAAATGCTACACATGAACTCTGAAAGCTGCAGGTGTATTAAGATTCTTTTTTTCTGTATTTAGGGAGAGAGGGAGACATGAGCTGGAGGAAAAACTGTTTGCCTACTTAAGATCAGAGGAAAGATTGTAAGTATAAAAACATTAGAACCTTACAAAAAATATTAATTGTAAATATCTGATCAAGAAACAAACAGAATTATATAAAATATATAATGATTTATATTATCCTACACCAGCATCCACATAGAATCCATAAAAATAAAACCATTGTAAATATGTAGACAAAAGGCAGATAGCTTGATGAATATGGATTTCACCTCATGTAGCTAACAGCACATGTTTTGATGTCAAGTCAAGTCAAGTCACCTTTATTTATATAGCACTTTTAACAATACAGATTGTGTCAAAGCAACTGAACAGCATTAATTAGGAAAATAGTGTCAATAATGCAAAATGACAATAGTAAACACAAATTTTTCAGTTAAAGACAGTTCATCATTGAATTCAGTGATGTCAACATCCAGCTCAGTTTAAATAGTATCTTTGCAATCAAGTCAACGGTATCGCTGGAAATGAAGTGTCCCCAACTAAGCAAGCCAGAGGCGTGTGAATGTGCATTGCTATGTAGGACTGTATTCAGGGCAGAAAATAAATGTTTATCATCTTTCACTATGTACAGTATTATATTTATTGTGCTTTCATTTTATTACTTTGAGTAATTATTTGTCATTTGTATTTTTTATTATTATTATTTCGATGAGTTTATTTTGTAGTGACAATTTTTGATGCTAACGTTACTTCAATTGTTTTATTGTTTCACTGATATAATATAATAGGCATTCTCCAATAAAAATGTTTATCTCAGGACAAATAAGTAGACTACGCACTCATTAATGATTTTGTGATACTTACTGTGTCATCTGTCTCTGTTTAAGTGCTTGAGAACAGTTTGTTTTTATGATGGCTCAATTAAATGCATTTATAAAAATAAAGAATTTTGATATGAGGCCATGACGGTCAAGGGTATGTGAGAGGTTAGTAGACCAGCATTTATCATTCATTTTAAAATTTCAGCCATCATTATCCATTTTCGCCCTTTGCTAGTCACAAAACTCCATCTTAGCTGTGGAGAATCCATTAGTACTACTGTAAAGTGGCCCTTGACAAATATGCAGTGTTTTAGTTTGTCTTGTACTATGCACAGTAACGAGCACTTAGTTATACTAATAAGCTAGCATTAACCTATTTATAGTAATGTTTGACCTATTTGTAACAGGTCTCTATATTTATTTCCATAAATAATAGACAAAGTCAGTGCAGCCTTTTCTTAAAAGAGAGAGAGAGAGAAGCAAAGCTGTCCGTTTCATGTCTGTCTCCTGCTCACAGGACTAAGTTGAAGTGTGCCAAGATGCGCTGCTATTACAAGGAGCTGCGCGAGAGAGAGCAGCAAGCAAAGACACGCAACCTTGAGCTTCTTGGGAATGTGGAGAACTTGGCATCAAAAATGAAAGAATTCTCCATTGATTGTAGCAGGCTGCTTCAAAAGAGGGTAACAACCTTGGGCAGCTTCATCTGTCCCAAAATCCATCATATGCGCTTCTTAAAACAGTACTGACTCTGTGTGTATTGTTGTTTCACAGTTTTTATCATTGAAGATGTACGTTTGATTTGGTTTAGAGTAGGGCTGGACGATAGGGCCAACATTTATATCATGATATATTTCTTAATTTCGGTCGATACGATATAATTCCGATATCGATATCAACACTATTAAAAAAAAGCCTCGTAAAAACTGCCAAGAATGCCCACAACAGATGTCTGTGCATACAAACTTATGAAAAATGAATTTGCCAAGTCTTTGACACCTCATATAAAACCATATAATATTTTAGAAGAAAAAAAAATGTTCACCTTTTATTTGTATTTAGCCTTCATACAAACAAATGTGAAATCACTGTCAAATAATCTTCTCAGGCTCACCTAATTAATATTAATATATTTAACTTCAAACTATAGGCTAAAATATACTACCAGTCAAAAGTTTTTGAACAGTAAGATTTTTGATGTTTTTAAAGAATCCTCTTCTGCTCACTAAGCCTGCATTTATTTGATCTAAAATACAGCAAAAACAGTAACATTTTGAAATATTTTTACTATTTAAAACAAAGTGACGTGACATGTGGCCAAGTATGGTGACCCATACTTGGAATTAGTGCTCTGCATTTTAAGTGCTCTCCATCCAAAGTGCACACACACAGCAGTGAACACACACCCGGAGCAGTGGGCAGCCATTTTTGCTGCGGTGCCCATGGAGCAGTTGGGGGTTCGGTGCCTTGCTCAAGGGCACCTCAGTCGTGGTATTGAAGGTGGAGAGAGCACTGTACATTCACTCCCCCCACCAACAACCCCTGCCGGTACGAGACTCGAACCCGCAACCTTTGGCTTACGAGTCCGACTCTCTGACCATTAGGCCACGACTTCCCCCATGGTAACTGCTTTCTATTTGAAAATATTTTAAAATGTCATTTATTCCTGTGATTTCAAAGCTATATTTTTAGCATCATTACTCCAGTCACACAATCCATCAGAAATCATTCTAATATTCTGATATACTGCTCAAAAATCATTTATTATTATGTTGAAAACAGCCGAGTAGAATTTTTTCAGGTTTCTTTGATGAATAGAAAGTTCAGAAGAACAGCATTTATCTGAAATAGAAATCTTTTGTAACATTATAAATGTGTTTATCATCACTTTTGATCAATTTAAAGCATCCTTGCTAAATAAAAGTATTAATTTCTATAATTTCTTTCCAAAAAAAAAAAATCACACTGACTCCAAGCTTTTGAATGGAATAGTGCATAATGTTACAAAAGCTTTGTATTTCAGATAAATGCTGATCTTTGGATCTTTCTATTCATGAAAGAAACCTGAAAAAAAAAATGTACTCAGTTTTAAATATTGATAATCAGCAAATCGGCATATTAGAATGATTTCTGGATCATGTGACACTGAAGACTAGAGTAATTATGCTAAAAATGCAGCTTTGATCACAGGAATAAATTGCATTTTAAAATATATGCAAATAGAAAGCAGTTATTTCAAATAGTAAAAAAATATTTCAAAATTTTACTGTTTTTGCTGTACTTTGGATCAAAAAAATGCAGGCTTGGTGAGCAGAAGAAAATTCTTAAAAAAAAAAAACATTAAAAATCTTACTGTTCAAAAACAAATGTGCTTTAGCCAGTATAAAGTGTATGAAAAGTGCTCTGAGTTGCTGCAGAAAACAAACAAACAAAAAACAACAAAAACATGTTGCTGGAGAGGGGCTTATTGAAACTGCAAACTGATTGTCTGCCAGCAGGAGGCGCTTTGAGAGCAGCAGAAACAGTGGTTTCCCCGGTAACGGCTGTAATCAAATCAGCTCCGCTCATGAACGCTTCTTTATCAGATCAAATGAAAATGCCATCGAAACCTTTCTGAAGACAGTCCTTCCCCTTCAAAGATACATTCATATAAAACACCCGCGACGTGTTTTGATTTTGAAACGTGCAGTGCTCATGTTTATTCAACTTAGTCAAATGCAGTGTTGGGGAGTAACTAGTTACATGTAACGGCATTACGTAATTTAATTACAAAATAAACGTAACTGTAATCAGTTACAGTTACTAAGAAAAAATGTGTAATTAAATTACAGTTACTTATGAAAATGTTAACGATTACAAAGGGGATTACATTTGAATATTTACACACATCCACATACAGATTTAATTGATTTCGTTCCAAACCATTGTTAGATGCAGTGCTTCCTGTAGTTATGCAAAGATTTCTTATCTATTAACTATTTCTTATTATTTTAAATCTGCATTGAACTTCAGATCAATCTCAAAGTAAAAGGTGGTACTAAAGTCTGATTTTGTGGTGGATGTGTTCAAATGTGATCATCTTAATTCAAATGATGAAGGATTGTGAAAGTCTGACAGTGTTGAGCACTACTGTAAGGTTAACCCTGCATGGTGTAAATGTTTGAAAATGATTAACAGTTGCAAATAAACATTCATTAGAAATTTAGAAAAGTAATCAAAAAGTAATCAAAAGTAATCAGTTACATTACTTTAATAAAGCAATTGAAAAAGTTACACTACTATTACATTTTAAATAGGGTAACTTGTAATCTGTAACCTATTACATTTCCAAAGTAACCTTCCCAACACTGGTCAAATGCCACAAATAAATCAATGTATGGGAAACACTGGTAATGTATATCGGAAATGTGTTTAAAAATCATATCACCGCTATTGAAGAAAATTATATCGTGATACATATTGATATTGAATTATTGTCCAGCCCTAGTTTAGAGCAAATACATCAAATCAAACTGTCGCTTTGGCAGCCCAGCCTGTCTTTTGGTTGTTATTTTATTTTGTGTTATTCTCATGTCAGAACACATGTTTGTGTTGTTCTGATTGTAGACGTGAAATGAAATGTGAAGTCTTGTGTGTTATACTTACCATGATATGCAGTGACCCAAATGACAGCTGCCCGGGAGCAACAATTTTAGTGTAGTCTGAATATTTGATTTGTATTTCCCAAAACTAAGAGATTCTTTTTTTTCCCACAGACATACAGTATATTCTGAGCCTCAATTAGACCATTGCCATAATCCTGTAATTGTCTGTCTAATTGTCTTCCAGTGTTTAAACATTCGCACTTATTGTTGTTTGGGAACAATCATAAACACTCCAGCACTCATTTATCACTGCACACAAATGAGAAAAAGAAAACAACAGCTCCGTCAGATTGTCACTTAAAACTGAACAGTGCTCCACAGCTTAATATCAAATTAGACAAATTGTTTAATTACACCACCACAAATTAATCGCCCTGTATTCAGATAGTGAAGTGCCTCTGAATTTGCCTTTTTGTGAAAAGAACCCGTTTTCCTACTTTTTGTGTGTGTGTGTGTGTGTGTGTGTGCAAATGTGTTTGTTATATTTTGTTTTGTTGCTGAAATGGTTGCTTTGAATTGCAGTAGGAAAAGATACCTGCTAATTTAGCTGCCAGTCAAGGAGTATCACTTTGATTTTTATTACACTAAATTGATCCTTATTACTTAATTGCTCAAATTCACACCATGACCTCAAAACATCAAATTCAACTCTAAAACACTCTTTCTCTTTCCCTCGCTGACGTTTTTTCTTCCCCACCCAGATTTTAACAGTGCTAAGATTTGTCTGCTTGTAGCTGTGTTATCACGTCTAAAAGGGGTGTAAACGGTTTGTTACTCTGGTCCCTTTTGGGAGTGCAGACATTGTCTTACGAGAATGAAGTGGGAGGTTGGAGGTAATCCCAGTGCCCTCATCTCTGCCACTGGTTAACTCGCCAAACTGATTAAGAGCCTTGGCAGGCACTATTAAGGGCACTCACAAAGGAATACACACACTGATTAGTGCTACGTTTAGGGGCATAAACATATTTTTCTCCTCCGCTGCTTTGTTTGTAATATTTAATGAAAAAGGAGGTTATAGATTCGAGTAAATTGCAATTTCCTGTGTACTTGTGTCTTGCAACTGCAGTCACTACAGATTTTTTTTTTACTAGAACTAGGGTTATAAAGCAAATATTCTTGTCGTTTGCATTGTTGAAAATGATCTATGTTAGTAATGATTTGACTTGAATTAATTTCAGTTGGAGTACAATAATCATATTACCAGACTGAAGAAAGACAGGAAGAAAATGGGGAGCAGGGGGGAATCAGAAGCGGACGAGGTAAGAGAAAATTATCATGTCATCTATGGAAATCACAGTTCAGTGGGGAATTTACAAAGCTATCTGTGTGCCTTTGATAAAACTGCAGTGCTGTGATGGGATCCAATGGAAGTGTGTCGTTTTTTCAAAAGAAGAGAGTTGAGAGTTGTAGAGAAAAATACCACAACCATTATTCAGCTCAGCCTCCCTCTTCAGGAGACACTTTTGACAGTTTATATGGGGTATCAGTGTTCAAAGGCCACAATTAATTTATAATCAAAAGCAAATTGGAAAGTGCTTGAAGTAATTACTGTTTTACTCAAATGACTTCAAATGGCTGCTTTGGTTTAACAAAGGAGTATCACAGTCTTAAAACAAAATGATATTACGCATTTTTAAAAGGCTATTTAAAATGAGAAAAAAAAAATAAAAAGAATGAAAAAGAGTATTGCGGAAGCCACTGGCAGCTAATGCAATCCAACTGACCGTCTGTCAGTTTTGTCTGCAGTGTTTATTTCACATCATGTGTCTGACAGCTAAAACAATATGCGTCCGAACTCTTTCTGTCAGTCCCTCGAATAAAAGTCGCTGTTATGTAGATTCCTCGGCGGCGGTCGTGAGGCTGTTCATTTTTCTCGTCGTATCTGTAGTGCCGCAGGTGTCTAATCCTAGCTGCTTTGCCTGCACTGACGATGTAGTTCAAGCCCGTGGCTGTAGCTTTCCCTCTCTTCAAGCGACTCGAGCTCTCTCGGATGAAATGTGGAAGACAGCTCATAATGACTTGGAGCATTCCGTCTAGAGCAGTCACTTGTGACTGTGCCGCATCCCCCCCTCCCTCCAGCCTGCCGATATTGTAATGAGCAGAGATGGGAGGAATCACTCCATTATGCATAGGCGCCACCACTGGCTGTGTGCATGTCCCCGAGGCTGCAGCATTCATTAAGGGAAGCTTACCAGCCTGAAAGCTGGGAAGCCATGATAACGGGATATGATTTTCATATTTAATATATTCCTTGGAAGAGCAGGCGCGTGCCGCAGATTGATAGAAGAATCAATTGCTACTTTAGCGAAACACTTTCTACTTTGCCCTGCAGCTAGCGATGGAATCACTCAGCCAAAAAATTAACTTTTCCTCTCACTCCATTTCTTTTTTTTTTTATTTTTTACTTCTACACTGGATCTGCCAGACAGACTGCATGGTTTACAGTGGATGTTATTAAGCAGTTAACGGGTTGGTATTTAAGACCCTTATCAGAAAAGAAACAGAAGCCATGTTTTTTTTTTTTTATTATTATGTGTTGATTTATTTTTTTCTGTACCCATCCGCCACTCTTCCTCCGTAGTGCGGTATTTCTGTCATGAAACAGAGTTTAGGAGCATAGGATTGTTAATAAGATTAAAAGTTAAGACACTGATCTCAGTGCACTCAGCTGAACAGACAGTTGGAAGAAAATCTAACCTTGACCAAAAGAAATCCTAGTCAGTCTGTAAAAAGCCACAAAAATGATACCTTGAAATGTTTTGGATTAAAGCTTATTTGAAAAGAAGCCACTGTAACCTGAATTGTCAGGGTTGAGTTTTGAGGCCAAGGACTAGTGGAAGTAAAGCAATGAGAGAATGGCATATCAGAAATGTAGCTCCCACTTGCTGGCAATAAGGTATCCTTGACCACCCAGTTCATTTTAGCACTTTCTAAACCTCTTGACTCGGTGTACTTGACATGCCTTTTTTGTTTTCTGCAGTTTTACTTCCTTTCATTTTCATGAATATAGAAAAGTAGTATATCACATTTTTACAGATATATTTGAAAAATATTTAACTTTTTTACATTTGTCAAAATATTAACAAACTCTTCCCATGGGTATTCAAAAGGACATGCCACAAACAGTCAATTCTCCTCAAAATGTTAGCTTACCCAAAAATGAAAATTTTCTCACCTTTGTGTTTTACCAAACCCGTATGACTTTCTTTTCACTGTTGTAAACAAAAGGAGATGACATAATTTTCACAATATACAGTGGAATCAAATAGGGAATGACGCTGAGGATTTAAAAAATGATGAAAAGCACCATGAAAAAAAAAAAGCATGCAGTATTCCAAATCATAACTGGTTGCTATATACCACTTTTAATATGTTGTGTCCCACAGGAAAAAAGAAAATCATACAGGTTTAGAAACAGTTCTATTTTAGAGTCATTTATATACTTTTGTAGTTTTTGTTAATATTTAAATACAATTTTTTTATTGTAGTTAAGGTTTTAGCAATGTTTTTTCTCCTTCATTTTTATTAGTTTTTTCCCTTATATTTTCAAAGGTTTTAGTTTTCAAATTAGCTTATTTAGTTTTAGTTATTTTCAGTACTTCAACTTAAACTAAACAAAAATAAGTTGGCAACTAGTACATTTTTTAAATATGTATGTATATATATATATATATATATATATATATGTATGTATGTATGTATTTCGGTTAATGTTTGTTTTATTTCAATTTTTGGTTTTAGTTTTAGTTTGGAACAACATGAAGGTAAGTAAATGATGAGATTTTTTTTTTTGTTGTTTTTTTGCGTGAATTGCCATTAACTCCTATCATCCACTACTTACATCTTCCATATATATTGTTTGACTTGCGCAGCTCCCGAGCAGGTTACAGCTTCCGAGCACACAGGGATCATCACAGAGTGCTGTCATCTTCACGGGTCACCAGACCTCCAATGGCTCATCAAGAAATGATGGCGTCACAACCACACGTTCACCATCTCAGACAGAGCTGATACCTAATCATCCTTCACTCTGTCCTCTACAAAGTGGCCTTTGTTTGCACTCCCATGTTTCAAAAGCCAGTGGCACTGCCATTTCATCTGATGACATTCTAAACTCAGGTTATTTCCTTGAGGGCAGACATTTGAGTGATGTGCATGAAAAGCAGATGGAGTCTGATTGGGATGTCTCTCAGAGGACAGGAGAGCAGCATAGATGGAAAGAACTTAACTCACCTCACATGACCCTGAAAGAAGCCGAAGTGTCCTTTCGATCTATGACCGCGAAGAAGCCTGCAGACATTGTGTCATTAGGGAGGTGCCTGACCCGCAGTCCTTCCTCAGATACCACTGACTCAAGAGATTCCTCACAATACGTGAACTCTGGAGGTGAGGATGAGGAAGTGTCTGCAGAGGATGAAGGTGACTCTGCACCAAGACATCAAGATCTTTCAGGTTTGAATTTTTCTGCTCAATTAGCTGCAATTGTACATTGTGATTAAGCAGATTTATTGATATGACTTGACTTTTTTTTTTTTTTTTTGATTAGCCCATTTTAAGAATTATACTTATGATCTTCTACACATTTCAGATTACACTAGCAGCAGACATCACGCTTTGAGAAGAGATGCTGTAATTCAAGAACAGCATGTAATATCCTTTCAAACCAAAGGTGGTGCACACAAGCAGGTCAACACACAGGAATCTGGAAGGCCTGACTCTCTCGAATCCCCCAACAGGTAAAGTTGCTAGGATTGTAGGACTAATTTCTTCCTTCTGAACACAGCCAGAAACTCAGTGAAAGACAGTAAAGACTGGCCCTACTGAATGTTTGCTACTCCAAAATAGATTTCTCATTAGCAATGAGATCACAGTATTGTATTCTCTAATCTAAGTTATCGCTTGTCTCTTATCCTGTAGATGTCTCTGATTATTAGAAGAAAGATTGTGATTTTTAAGTCACAATGAAATGGAAATAGCGATGAGTGAAATGCATTATCGAAAAAAAAATGTAGGGCAGGGTCTTGGTACTGTACTCCAGTGTTGAGTGGATTTTGGAACTTGGACGTTGAACTCAAATAAATAGATGCAAACTTGTGGTTGATTATGGAGGCCCAGAGTTTAAGCAGACTGAATGTTTGAGATGTCCGGCATACTTCAGCAGAGAGAAATGTGCCATTTTCACTGGAAGATTGAGTTTTATGAGGTTTATGAGAACATTATGAGGTCCAAAAAAAAAAAAAAAGAAACATACATTGATGAATCGTTCACAAAAATATTTTTAATATGCATTTACAAAATATAATGGCTGAATTTTCATTTCACACCGACTTTAAATTGTACATTAACTTTAGATGTAAATGCCAGATTTAAAGTTTGCTAAATATTCTTATTGCATTGCATGCCCTGACTCACTACAAATAAGTAAAAATTATTTTATTATTTTGTGTATATATATATATATATATATATATATTAGGGGTGTAACGATACACGTATTCGTATTGAACTGTTCGGTACGAGGCTTTCTGTTCGGTAAGCATTACAAACCGAACGATTCGATTCGTTGGACTAATCCTATTGCATTTGGAAAATAAAACAGCTTAAAGTGTGTGAAATATAATGTTTTCAGTGCCACTGCACTCAACAAGGCAGCCCAAACGACGCAACAGCCCCCAAAGAAAAACACACTATTCCAGTCAGTCATAGGCTGAACTAGATCGTTCATTGCAATATGGCTAGTAACTAGGTATATATATATATATATTTATATATATTATTGCACTGTGCTTCGTTTGCAAAACAATCTGTAGTCAAATGTTCCAAACAAACATAATCCTCCAGTGAGATGCCCATTTGGAAAATAAAAGAGCTTAAAGTGTGTGAAATATAATGTGCTCAGTGCCACTGTGCTCAACAAGGCAGCCCAAACGACGTAACAGGCAATGTGCTGTCTGCCCAGTGGCGTAACGTTAGCGGACGAGCACGCAGGACACGCACTGCGAAAGGCCCCGCGATAATCTCCCCTTGCTGGGTTGTGTCGAAAGACGATGATCTTGTATCGACGATAGCCAGAGATATTGTCAAAAACATCAATTGTTGGCAATATTAAGATATTTGGCATTTCCAAATAATGTAGACCTGTTACATTCTTATTTTTATTAGGCCTAATATTATTATTATGAAGTTACTTTTATTATTAAATTAAAATTAGTACAATTAATTTGCCCCGCAATAATTACCAAATAACTGACGTGCTGTTAGGATAACAAAAGATTAAGCTATATATGTCCTCCTCAATTAAAATGTTTTAAAAAAAGGTATTTTAAAACAGGTCTATTATACAATGAATTATAGGCCTATGATTAAAATATTAACACTTCAGCCATCAATAAAAATCAATGAAATAAAAAGCTTTTATTTCAAGCAC
>NW_015540859.1:8565-12823 GCF_001515605.1 Sinocyclocheilus anshuiensis | reverse complement strand
TATATATATATATATATTTATATATATTATTGCACTGTGCTTCGTTTGCAAAACAATCTGTAGTCAAATGTTCCAAACAAACATAATCCTCCAGTGAGATGCCATTAAAAATAAACTACGCAATTGTTTCTGATGCTTCCTTCTGGTTTCAGATGCAAACAGGACGAGTCAAAGCGAACCTTCCTTTACTCTTCTGTTTGTCCTGTTGTCAGCAGTAGCTCAAGTATGTGTCAGAAACTAAACGGTCATCTGTATACTGTATCCAGTGTAGACAGCATCAGCAATTGGAATGGGTTCTATTTGCGTTTTCTATTTATTGGTGTACTCCAGGTGGCAACTGTTAAGTGACTTAGTGCAAGTGGGCGTGAACCGTGATGTGATGATGTAAAACCTGAATTTGCACTGCGCAGACCAATCTATGTATGACATTAAAGTATCGCAAAAGCTACAGTATAGGGAGCAGACATCTCCATATGCTTTCCAATCGCTTTTGCGGTATTTGATGTCATACACGATCAGTCTGCGTAGTGTGCATTCTGTCACCATTTAAACTGCCCTGTCAATCATCTTGTCACAGTTAATGTCATCCATTTCGTTTAATTTGATTTCCTACATTATCTGAGAGAAATGAAGAGGCATGTTGATCTGCCAGTCACGGGTCAATCATGCCGAGAACTCTCCTCCTGTGTTTGCATAATAATGCATTTGAAAGTTAATGACCAAACATATCTTTATAAAAGATCACAGTGTTGTTGCAGATGAAATATAATGCAGATAACATTGAATAAATATTTTTCATCAGGTTAGATATTGATTATCACTCAAACCCCTTTCTCTACCTGTCTGTCGATATCACATATCCACCATGTTTGTAGTTTAACACTTTTGATGTATATTTGCAGTTCCAATCGAATCCTCGATCAACACACAATGGGTTGTGGGCAATATGTGCACGGATCTGCACGTTTAATGGAAAATACTAATTTCAACATACTATTTGGTACTAATGTCTTACCCTTGAGTCAGTCACATGCAAATGGCCGTCGGACGTCACAGATTCCACAACCTTCAAATGAGCCATGGAGCTTGATTAAAGAAATGTTATTTTTATACTGGGGAGGGCATTTTCAAGGTGTTTTAAGGGTACAAAAATCTCTGTCAAACAATCAAGGAAAATTTGATTTGTCATTTAAGTACTGTTTAAGTTTTAAGGATGCTTTTTTTTGTTGTTGTTTTTTTTAGAAAATGTTGAAATCACTGAATTGTAGAGCTGTTATGAAAAGGGAAGGCTAATACAGTCAGTAGTAGAGTTTCTCCAAAAAATATAAACCACAACAACTGGGAGATCATTTATCTGTGTGTGGTTTTGTCGGATGGGGATGCGTGTACATGTGCTGGGGTTTAATGAACTGGGGTTCTGCAGCAAACAACCTCACTCAGTGGGGCTCAGTTGTGGCTTTAGGACACCTTGTAAGGAAGGCTCAGACCCCGAATCCAACATTATTGGCCTAATCCCAGATCAAGCTTTAAGGGAGCAATTTTCTCCTCGGGAGATTTGACCCCAAGTCCCAGTAGACTCAACTATTTCTTGACTTCATAGAATTTACTGAAGAATGAAAGTGTGGGCATCACGAAGGCTCTGCTCAGGTGGATAGTTAGTAGGTTGGCATGATGTGCACATATACTAGTTATGCTATAAATTCAACATAATTGAAATATATACACATCACCCACAAATGGAATGTTTAAAAACAATAAACTATTGAAAAATATTATGAATCAAAAAATATGTCTTTATATCTATAATTGAATGCAAATATAAAAGCCAGTCTATTTACATTTTCACTATAAAACATATTAAATAAATATATGTACATTTGTGAATACTTATGCCTGTTAGTCTATATGTGTGGATAACAAGATTTGTAAGATTTGTCAATGTGTTGTCCCTTCAACCCCTTCGTAACACATGCTCCTGTGGTTATGGACATCACTTTTGAAAAAGAGACAATAGAATGATATGCATCAATTACAACTTTATAACCCTCCACGACAATATAATTTAAGCTTTATACTAAATTATCCTGCTATATCCATCCAGCTTTTTGCCATTTTCTTTCTTTCTTTCTTTCTTTCTTTCTTTCTTTCTTTCTCTATTCCATTCCATTCTATTTAATTCTGCAGTGAATAAATAGATTAATGGATTATTACTGATAATAGATAATGGATTCATTATTGCGCAGTGTATACATGGAGTGGATTATCCACTTTAATGAATTGGTTGAATACATACATAGTACAAAGGTATGCATGTAAATTCTGCATGGCAGAAATTTTTGGCAGAATCATTTGTTTGCTTCATGCATAATAATAAAGGCTCTGCGATCAAATGAGATGTGTATCAAAACAAACATCCCCTTCACTTTAGATGCTAATGCGCGTGCAAAGCCTCAGTGGTTCCCTATGGAGGCGATTGTAAAGTGTTTCCTTGTAATTTAAGACCTTTTAATAGATTTAAATGACATTTTATTGACGACACCCACCACTTGGGCTACTACGTTATTCAATTTTTGTTCACGTTGTCTAGATCTGAATATGGTTGGTAGTGACCTCTCAGGCATGTTATTATTCGTTGTGAATGTTTGCTGTTGAACATGAATGTGAGAGTTTGTGGCCTTGTAAAGAGGCGAGGCTAAAGAACAAAGCTTTTGTAACGTTATTGTGCTTGTAAGCAAGAGCAGGAGAAACCATTAGTATCAATCTTAACATTTAGTAAATACCGTGTCGCCCATGTTGTGATGCGAAAGTGGAGTCAAGGCTATCGTGCGCTCGGGTCTAGAGAGGAGAGTGTATCATTGTATTCTTTCGAGCACTCCCTTCATGAAGCTGTCCTCTCAGCCTCTCATATGACGGCACGAGTTTGTGTTTTCAAAGATCTTGATGTGCTCCAGTTGATCTTTCAACTAACCCATTGTAATTCTACCTTTGTAAAAGGAAAGACCAGCACTAAAACACCCTGTAATGGATCCAGTGTGAAGCCCTTTCAAGTATGATGCTGAATTTGTAATGACTATGTATCTTCACCGATTGATTTGTTAACATACTCGTTTTTTTTTTAGTATTTCCATGATTTATCTGAGAGTCACATCAGTTCCCTTGTTGCATTCTGTTTCTAAGGAGGACTAGAATATGGAGCTGTTATGGAGAAAACAAATTGTTGAAATATAGATAACATGCTCCTCATAAATGGCCTCAAGAGCAAACACCTATGGATGTTGCCAACAATACTCTGTAATGAGCTGCTGTTTGGGTGTGTTTGGTGGTTTGAAGAGCCTTGGCGAATAAACTAGGGGGGAAGATGATGACGGAGCAGAGGGATGTATGGGGGGGGGGGCGCTGTTTCAGCCGCTCTGAAGAGGACTTTGCCCAGATGGATTGTGCTCGACAGAATGTCATGGATATAATTCACACAGGCAGCTTAATCAGGGTGTTTCCAGGAAACAACCTGCCAAAGAGAGGCAGCGATTGTTTGGTGGCCTCTGACCCCAGGGCCCATTATAGATTGTCATAAATTCTTTTTGCCCATTTTATATGGTGGGGGTTTTAGGATTTGGGTCTAGGTTTTGCAGAAGCTATTCTATAAGGGCCACCCAGTGCTTAATACGTCAGTGGGAGAGATATGGATCTGCTAGAACAAAATGAGCCACAAACAATATTTCACATTTCTACAGCCAATGCTTCTCATTTAAAACCAGAGAAGAATAAGAATAAGAATGAAAAATAATATGGTTAATTTGTGTTTTTTTTTTTTTTTTTTTTTTTTTTATTTTAAATAACAAAATTGTTAACTTTGGTTTTTAGTTTTTGTTTTAATTGTAATTTTAGTCATTTTATTATGTGCTTTTATCATTTTTATTATAGTTTTTTTGTTTGTGTGAGTATTCATCATTTTATTAGTTATTGTTTTTAAACATTATATATAGTATTTATTAATTTTTATTTCAGTTTTAAAATACATCAACTTCGCGCTGTCGATCGCCGGATCGGCTTTCACCGTGGACGAAGCGGAGTCCAGCCCGGGGTCGCCACATGTGGTTGCCTCAGGCATCACAATATGGTAAGGGACGTAACATGTCCATCACACGCTTGAGGAATTCGGCCAATCACAACGCACTGGATAGGCTGGCCAATCAGAGCACACCTCGCTTTTTTAGAACGATGAGTTTGTAAAAATCTACGTGTTTCAGAAAGGCGGGGC
>NW_015540859.1:6098-7984 GCF_001515605.1 Sinocyclocheilus anshuiensis | reverse complement strand
TCATAAACACATTTCATTACACCAAATACACAAAATAATGTTCTTTTTAGCAGCATCATATGACCCCTTTAATACACATTCCTGGTCTTATTGTGCATGATTCATCAGTGCATAACATTCAGAAAAATAAAAATGTCATCTTGTAAGTAACATGTTCAATACATGTAAAGTCAGTTCATGTAATTAATGTGACATCAATAAAAGCAAATTATGGTAGATTTGTAAAAGAGTTACAATTAGGATATGTCTAGATGCTGTCGAGGGTGACCGTCATCTTCAGCCTCCTCATCCCAGTTCTAAATTCCCCTTAAAAGTGGTCCCCCTCAAAAGTCCATTGCAAACTCACTCTCAGACAAGAAAGAGCAGGTTACTTCTTGTATGAAACAAAGTGTCAGCTTACCAATTTTGTCAATTTCTAAGAAATGCAAACGATAAATGCCATTTTGTGGCTCTTTTTCAGATTGCTGTAGCACCTCAGTTAAAGTGGCACGTGAAACGATCATCTTTTCATATTTACTAGTTAAAGCATGAAATAAACATGAATGAACATTAGAAGGTATTTTATTTCAACCGTGGAAAGACATCAATACACACAATTTTTCAAGTTTAAGTCCACCAAAGTTAATCCACTCTCCTGTCTGGTTTGTTTGTCGGACAAAATGGGCGGATTCAGCGATATGATTGGTCAGCTCGCCTGCCAGTCAAGCTCCCTGCGAAGGGTCAATTCCCAGTGGATAATATCAAGTCCCATCCTGTATATATTTACCATTAAACATCCTTTTTGCTCCGAAATATGTTACATTGTACAGTCAAAGTGGCTTGCAAATGTAGTTTCTTGTTGTAGAATTACAAGTTGCAAGAGGAAACAAAAAAGTTAATAAAGCTATATACAATAACAGTAAATATTCAATATACATGAGTCATGACAATTTAACTTCTTGTTTGTTTGTTCTTATTTTCCAGGCTCTCCATGCAAGGATTTTGTCATCTTCTGCACAGCATTGAGCGACGTCTCAATGCTAAAGACATGAACCTCTACAGAAGCACAGTCAATGAGCAGAAACTCGATGATATCATCAGGTCAGAGAAGGAAGATGTTTTGTTCCCTGCTTGAGTCTGCTTCCTCTCATGGTGCTGTAGTGTTCACAGATTCAGTGGAAATTGCATTATCCTGCCTTTAAGGGCTCTCACTATAAATTAAGTGCCATTACTTTGGCACCAACAACACTCTAGCTATAAATCTTGGTTTCTAAGGGGTTTTGAATCACAGTGAATTGTTATAGTAACCATTTTGCAATGGCATGCATACATGCCAGTTTATTGTTTTCTGAGTTTATTTGTGTAGATTGATAGAATTGGAGAATATTTGTACTAATATAAAGGAGGCTCAAATGTGTGTGACTGCACTCCACGTATTCTCATTTCTAATGTCATGTTTCTTTATGTATTGCCCAGTATATGTGGTCAGTGTGGGCGTCTGGATGGTGTGGAACTGCATGCGTGTGGTGCTGTGGTTCTGCAACAGCTGCCCCTGTTGTCCTGCAGTCTGTCTCATGGATGCCTGTTACCCAGTGATCTGATCAACACTCACTGGTCATCAGCTACAAAACCAGAACAGATCAGGTATAGTGCTTCTTTACAGTTCTCTGGACTCATAGCATCTATTCGGGTTGTTTCACTGTTATGTATAGCAAGAGACTGTTTGAGAGCCTATTATTTTTTATTTTCTGTTTCTGTTTCTTCTGTTTTGGAATGATTTAACTGGAGTGTATTTTTAATTTATTACCGATTTAATGTTTTATAAGTGTAAGAAGACTTACAGCTTCACAGGTCACCACTGACAAAGTACTAAGCTGTTTTTGTAATACTGCATTTTTGTTTAAATT
>NW_015540859.1:0-4661 GCF_001515605.1 Sinocyclocheilus anshuiensis | reverse complement strand
TTTTTGGCTATTGCTAGAAATATACCCCAGCGACTTAAGACTGGTTTTGTGCTCCAGAGTCACATACAATATGTATTAATGTTTTTTCCATTATTTGATTGTGATGTATATGAAAGCGGGTGTGTTTGTATTACATTTTCTTTGTCCTGATTTGGGCATGCAGGTCGTGTCTGTCAGCTGAAAGTGTTCTGCTGTGGGACTGCTGCTTCAGACACTTCTTACAGCTTCAGCAACAGAAAATCCTCAGCGTTGAACACATCATCCAGCTCTTCACTCCACTCCTAGTGCCAAGCAATGCCACCTACACTGAGAAGGTACCGCTCTTACCTGATTTCTGCTTCACAATCATTTCTCAAATCTATCTATTAGGGGTGTAATGATACACGTATTCATATTGAACCGTTCAGTACGAGGCTTTTGGTTCGGTACGCATTACAAACCGAACGATTCGTTGGACAAATCCTATTACATTTGGAAAATAAAAGAGCTTAAAATGAGTAAAATATAATTTTCTCAGTGCCACTGTGCTCAACAAGACAGCCCAAATGACGTAACAGGCAACGCATTTCTTCAGTGTTGTCACATGAAAAGATATAATAAAATATTTACAAAAATGTGAGGGGTGTACTCACTTCTGTGAGATACTGTATATATGTCTATGTCTGCGATCACCTCCCCTTGCTGGGTTGCATCGAAAGACGATCTTGTATCGACGATAGCCAGATATATTGTCAAAAACATCAATTATTGGCAATATTAAGAGGATTTGGCTTTTCCAATTAATGTAGGCCTATTACATTCTTATTTTATTAGGCCTATTATTATTATGAAGTTACTTTTATTATTAAATCAAGATTACAATTAATTTGCGCCAGCGGCATAAATTATGGCATAACTGACGCGCTGCGAGGATAACAAAATATTAGGCTATTTACTCCTCGATTAAAATGTTTTTAACAAAAGTCTTTTAAAACAGGTCTATTGTACAGTGAATTATAGACCTATAATTAAAATATTAACACTGCAGTCATCAATAAAAATCAATGAAATAAGCTTTTATTTCAAGCACCGACTTTCAAAAACAACCTGTTTAACATGAAATACAGTATGTTTCTTCTCATTTTTTTCATTATGTACGGGCCATAAGAGAAATATTAAGGGAATAAATAAAAACAGTTAGCGATATACCATTATCAGCATATGTTGAAGTAGATTCGTCTCTCGCTGTCTCTGAGAGAATATGCGCGTCAGATGCCGAAAGCTCCGTTACTCCGTCATTCCGTTTGTACTTTCACTTTCTACATAGTGAATTGACTGAGATTAAGATGTTCACCAGCATAACTCTTGCACAAAGTTTGCACATATCGTTGCTTGTGTGATATCCATTGGCTCGCCTTCGTGGTTTTAAACAGAAATATTTCCAACACTACGACGTAACCAATTACTTTCTTTCGTTCTTTCTTTCTTCCACGGGTCCTTAACTGTTAACAGCAGGAAACAGTTTTTCTAGGAAAAACTCCAGTTCTTTAATTAATTAAAATGGAAATCTACTTCAGCATTGCTGAAAATGCCCTTAAAGTTTCAATGATTCATGTTAGTGTCCATAAAACCACTTTTTAATGTCTGTAGTGGTGAATATGGAGGCATTATTATCCCGGAATATGTAATAATTACAAGAAAATAATGTTTTTAGAATATGATGCAGCTGGCCCAGTAAAATGACCTCACCCTGTAAATGTATATGGGTCTTTCCTAGAGCAGCCCTGCTATAAATTCCAGCTTTATAAAGTTCTTTTCTTTTTTGTTAAAATGAGGTCATGGGGTTGGTGTTACTCTCCTGTTGTTATAAGGCTGTGTTATGTGGCATTTGGCCTCTGATGTGTGAATCTATTGCTAGGATGTGATAATAGTTGACATTTGACCTCCTTTCCTTGTCATTATTTCTGATAGTTTCTCTTGACACAGTGCAGAATTTATCAGCATTTTTTACTTGCATAGTGAATATTTGGCTTGCTTTATAGTTGTGGTTTATATATTGCTCATGTATATTTCAGTTGTTCTGTTTGTTCTGTATCTCATGCAGAGAAAATGAATTCTGATCTCAGGATCTGACCCGAGGATGACAATCTTACTAACAGTTTACAAAGACTTAGTAATATTAGTGTTTTGTAATATTGCTTAACAGCAGTTTTAAGTTGAGAGCAGAGCTTTGAATAAAGATAACGATTTTATTTTTTATTTTTTAAAGTCAGTCACCAGCTTCTCTCATGCAGTGCATTGCCTGTGGTATCAGCCCTCAGATCTTGTAGAATTGTATGTGAAAAGATGAGAGGCTGAGCAGTGAGTGGCTCAGATGGAATCTGCATATTTTCTGCACTGATTTTTGCTAGAAAATTATTCTGGAGATTAGATTTTTAAATTCAAATACATGGTAAAAATGTGTTAAATAGTACTGCCAAAATGTTTAATTAACAGACATTCAGTGGGTGCTGCTGATTCTATGTGGGAATCCTACATGTTTTGTTGTTGTTGTTGTTTTTAGCAAATTCCAAACATTAAAAACAAAAAGCACATTCAATCTAGTCAGGCTGAATCTGGACATTGTACACATATTGATATCATTATGAATAACGTGATTTGGAAATATCATGGAATTTCAAAACTGCGATTTCCGGGCCTGCAAAAGGATTAGTTTTTGTGAAATATAATTTTTTCTAATCATGCATGACTGGTAATATTAGGTGGTGGAACCCTGAAATAAAGACAAGTCGTCTCTTTGTCATCCAGGCAGGGGAGCTGTTGAAGAGGCTTCTGACCTACGAATCCGAGAACCATCAGCCGTCATCTTCTTGCAGCTTGCCCTCTCTTCTGGATGACAGTGTGGAAATCAAGCCCGCCAGGCCTTCCACAACAAATGAGCAAACTGTTGGAACACAAAGGTAGTAGGCTTGTTTGACATTTCCGCTTAGCTGGCACTTTTATGCATTTACAAATTCTGCTTATTGCAAAGATCAGTTTTTCCGGCTTCAGATGAATAGCCTGTTTAAATACGCACAGGTGTTAAGAGCCGTGCTCGGCCAGACAGTTTAGATCAGAGAGAGTAACTGAGAAGGGACTCCCCAAAAGCAGGCAAAGCGCATGAACGGCTCATTTCCAATGCCAAAGCAGAGAAGCATCAGCTCGGTGGCTCCATTCTGATGAAGGAAGAGGGGACCTCGAGTACTCGCAGGATGCCAGAGCTCTGACCCTCGTGAGAATACACTTTTGCCCAAATCTCATTTCTGACAAAGCCAGCCAGCCTTCATTCTCCCTTTAAACCTGTCTTAATCAGTCCTGCTGTTCAGATTCAAAAAGCTCCCCACCCCCCTTCCCCAGCTCTTTCTCTTTCTTTTCTTTCTCGTTTCTCCTCTGTCTCGCTCTTCCACCGTCTCTCTGAGCTGCGCTTTCCTTCTCTTTTCTTTGTTTCAGGAATTCAAAGTGCTAAAGAGGACAGTGCCGACCAAAGCCCAGTGGAAAGTATTCCTATTAGAGGTAAAAAGGCAGATCGAAGAAGCGCCCGTTCGGGAGTTCTTCTGTGCCTGTTTTGTCTTTCTCCTCACGCAGTAGATAATGGGGGTCCCTTTTTTTCCCAACTGGGTAGCTGTGAAAGGATGATCAAGGTGAATCAGAGGTCAAAGTCCCACCTGAAGAGTGGAACAGTTCCTCTAATTATCGGCAGAGAAAACAAACCCGTCTCTTTTCTTCTGCTCTAGGTATGGGTGAAACTGAGATTCTCAGAGCGCATAATGCGGAGGTTTAATTGTCCGCCGGCCGGGTTGGGGGTGCCGCACAAGATCTGTCATTGGTTCTCATTATCTGCTAAACAATGCCAGCCAGAGGCGGACTTGAAAAGACTGGATGTCAAGGCATCCTTTGAAAAGCCTCGGGTAGCAAGTCCCAGCGCCAGCTCAGAAATGTAAAACTATCCATTATTCCACTTGGCTATCTGATTTCAAACTGTGCCTTTCATGCGCAGGGCTAGCCCAAGAGCGCCACGGAGAGAGAAGTCCAGCTTCTCACTGCAACTAATCAAAGACATTATGGTAGTAGAAAACTGCCTCTGCTGTCCCTGGCTGCTTATGAGCTGTTTACAGGCGGCTAATGAAGATTGCGTCGAGTTCTGTTGCCTTTCGTATTACATCACTTTGCAATCATCAGTGGAAACAGCGTCCGAATGTTGGCCTTCCACCGTCTCCATGTTGGTAAAGCGCCGGCACGCACAATAGTGTTTTATGTATATGGCGGACAAAAAGGAAATCTTTAGATGCTCTTTCTACATGCTACTGATGCCTATATTTTGCAGTCATTACACCGGAAGAAACAAACTACATACCATACTGCAGATATCAGGATAACGAGATGCTGGAAAGTATTTTGTCTTTGGGAGCGTAACCACTTTGCATTTTTTTTTTTCCCTTTGCTTTCAGCATTTAAAACTCATACTTTTGTTTTCCAGGGCTCGTTTTCAAAAATATTTTAAGCTTGAATGCTCACTGGTTAAAGATCTCAATTTCCAAAGTTTATAGAACATGAAAGACAGAGTTTTGAATGGAATCCTATAAGATGTGTGGCAACACAAAAGCCGGCGGGCTCTTTTTTTTTTTTTTTCGGAGACGGCAGTC
>NW_015540858.1:829623-830529 GCF_001515605.1 Sinocyclocheilus anshuiensis | reverse complement strand
ATTGTAAAATGTAATTTATTGCTGTGATCAAAGCTGAATTTTCAGAATCATTACTCCAGTCTTTTTAAAAATATTTTTCAAAACTTTATCTTTATAGTTATTGTTGGTGTGAATGTGTCTGTAATAATAATAATAATATTAATAAAAACTTTAACTGGTCCTTAACATGTATAGTCATGTTTATGTCCTAAATCAGTAGTCCTGTCAGCGTTTCTCAGTGAAAACATCCTGAGAGTCCAGACAAACACACGAAGGTTGAGCTGGAAATATCTAAACGAAGTTTGAAGTGAAGAAATGCTCTGACAGACAGACTGGCCTGATTTCTGAATCACAGTCCCGGTGCGGTTCTGAGGGAAACCAACACTGTATTTCTGGGTTTCCTTCACACACACACAAGCTTCTAACCAACTCTGCTCACACACTTCCCTCCGCAAACACAAACTACTCTCCAAACTTATAAGAAGCTGACACAGAAACTCACACACGTCGTGCACGTTTTCTCTCACGTACACCATCCCTGACGTAGGTCTCACACTTCACAGACCACGACACGTATTTGCTCAGCATGACCACCTGATGTCATTCTCACTCACCCTACATCTTTTCGGGCCACACCTGTGTGAAGAGGAAGAGGTAAACATCCTGAAGAGCAGACAGCACAACTACTTCCTGTTTGGTCTGGACTCGCCAAAAGCATTAGTGGACCTGCAGCAATTGTAAATAGTTTGAAAGCTCTTTAACATTTTAAATACGATTAAAAAAAAAATTCTTTCTAAAAAATATATTGAGATTGTTGTTATTATTAAAATTATTATTTATCATATTTAAATATATATATACTTTTATATATCTATTTAAAAATGTCAAAAAATATATATGATAAAATGAACTAAAATAAATTATATA
>NW_015540858.1:826388-829500 GCF_001515605.1 Sinocyclocheilus anshuiensis | reverse complement strand
ACACACACACACACACACACACACACACACACACACACACACACACACACACTCACACACACACAAAGCTCTCCTGTTTCATTCAGACCTCATATAGGTCATCCTTTCCTTCTCACGTTTTAGAGTCAATGACAAACAAAGATGCTCAAGATGAAGAAAAGGAGAAATATTTTAAAAATGTAAAGATTTTTAATTAAAAAAAGTTTAAAACACAAATTCCTAGAAAGGTACTTTATGTATTCATGCCATACATTTTAGAAAAAGTGCATATTAATGTGTAGACAATCATATACATGGAGACCATTTGAAATTTTATAAACTTAATTGAAATTGCATGTCATAAGGACAAAGTATGATATTTTAAAGGATTTGCTTTTTATTTTTTTATTTCTTTATTAAACCTCTTCAAATAAGAAACAAAAAACTAAATCACTGTTAAACATAAACACAATAAATCCAAGCAGCATACACCGAAAGAGGAAATAAAGTAAACAAGCAAATAAATAATTAAATCAAATGACCAAATAAATACTGAAATATATAAAAACGAATTAGAACATAAATTAAATTAAACTTAAGGAGCATTAATCAATACAGTTTAAGTAATTTAGAGAGTTTTAAGGCATTTCCTTTCTCCAGCTGCTGTAAGGATTGAAATAAAATTTCCAAATAATTTTCAAATACCATAAAACTTGGAGGAATGTTAGCTTGTGGACAAAACATAAAATAAATGAGAAATTTGCAAAATTCACCTTCATGATGATAAAGTGTTCCGGTTGGTTGCCAGGTTGTTGCTATGTGGTCGGTAAGATTTTTTTTTTGTGTTTTTTTGCATGTTGCTGTGTGGTTGATAAGATGTTCTGAGTGCAGTTGCTAAGGTGTTGTGGCTGGCTGCTAATGTGCATGTATATAACTTTTTTTTTATTTGATTTAATATAATATGTCTGGACATTGGTTGTTTGAGGCTGCAGTTCCATTAGCGCTCTGGCGTGCAGTGACTGTGGGAATGTCTTCATTAGGCTGCGTGTGTTTGTGGATCTTCTGAACGCAGCTGTTCAAACTCTCTCCTCTGCACAAACATGACATGTTTGAGAGGAGCAAACTGCTCGCAAAACAACAGCTTTTCCTCCATCAAGTGAACATGCGTGCTCCATACACTCTTAAGCATGCTTCCAATTAGCACCTAATAGGGGTTTACAACCTTATTGAGTTTCACAATTGATTTAAAGAACCCATAATGAATATACTGAATTAATTCAGAACCGCATATAGCATTTAACCATGTAATTTTATTGCAGAAATAAGAGCAGTATGCTAGAATGCAGATCCAAATTCAGCACTGATTAATTTGTGTATGTAACATCAAGGACTTTATACATTTTATGATTAATGATAATAGCCAACACAATGGTTCTTGTTGTTCAGGTCAAATTTCGCATCAAAATCAAAAGAAATACATACAAAATTATATTTTGAGCAAAGAAAATATTTTGTATTATATATAGCCTATATTATATTTCACAAAATAAATAAGAAATTATATTTTGCTTATAGAAATATTATATAATATAAAACCACTACTGACAATAATGAAAAAATAAATAAATAACTCAAAAGCAATTATTTTTGCATAAATTATGATAACTTAGGGCGAACAAGCTTAATTTTCATGAAAATATTGCAAAAATCATAATGGGACTAAAAAGCTCTTTTTTATTTTTTATTTATTTATTTATTATTATTATTATTATTATTGCCAAAAATATTTTCTGATTCACTCACACCATGAATAATGATTCTTGGTAAAAAAAAAAAAAAAATTTTTTTTTACAACTTTGATTTTTCAAAGTTTTAAAAGAAAATACTACTTCAGCCTTTCTACTTCAAAATTTCCCATTTAATTCAATGTGTTACTTGCCAATTCTTATTAATTGTTTGTGAAATTTATTAGCAATTTCTGAGTGAAAAATGTTTCTACGCCAAACTTGTAATCTGTTGCATTTCTCAGTAATTGGCAATAAAAATAGCTTGCTGTAAATGAGCGTCTTCAACAGCTCTCTGTTCAACAACAAACACTCGTCTATTGACCCGAGCGAGACAGTCAATAACATGTTGAGCATGTTCCCATTTTATGTCCTATAAACAGCATAGAAACACAGAGAATGAGTCAATATTAGAGCGGAGCAGAACGAGCGAGAGCAGCAGAGGAAATGGGCTTTTTCCAGACACATTCAAAAACACAGAGAATTTGTTCTGCCAGAACTTCAGCTCCACACAAATGTTGTTAATAATTGAGCAGCAAATGATACTGAAAATACAGCTTTGATCACAGAAATAAATGACATTTTACAATATATTCATATAGAAAATGGTTATTTTAAACTGTAATAATATTTCACAGTATTAATGTTTTTACAGTACTATTGAATATGTATATATATATATATATATATATATAATTTATTAGCAATTTCTGAGTGAAAAATGTTTCTACGCCAAACTTGTAATCTGTTGCATTTCTCAGTAATTGGCAATAAAAATAGCTTGCTGTAAATGAGCGTCTTCAACAGCTCTCTGTTCAACAACAAACACTCGTCTATTGACCCGAGCGAGACAGTCAATAACATGTTGAGCATGTTCCCATTTTATGTCCTATAAACAGCATAGAAACACAGAGAATGAGTCAATATTAGAGCGGAGCAGAACGAGCGAGAGCAGCAGAGGAAATGGGCTTTTTCCAGACACATTCAAAAACACAGAGAATTTGTTCTGCCAGAACTTCAGCTCCACACAAATGCCAGAATAAACGCTTCATCTGTGTTCATTCTCATTACACTTAACCTACTGGCTCACAGTCGTCTCTCATTCTTGGGCCTTTGAGTCTGTAACATCCTCTAAAGGATTTTTAAAATGTAAAAAACTGATTCAATGAAAATAATATGAGATACAGAATTCAGACACACTGATTACATTAATTATTGTCTGGGAGAAACAATTATTATATTATATATAAAAATATATATATTTTTTAAAGAAACAAACTCAAACAAATATATCCAACAATATATGAGTATATAGTACAATATATATATATATATATATATATATACAG
>NW_015540858.1:821573-826254 GCF_001515605.1 Sinocyclocheilus anshuiensis | reverse complement strand
GGAGTAATGATGCTGAAAATACAGCTTTGATCACAGAAATAAATGACATTTTACAATATATTCATATAGAAAATGGTTATTTTAAACTGTAATAATATTTCACAGTATTAATGTTTTTACAGTACTATTGAATATGTATATATATATATATATATATATATGTTTTTTTCCAAATGTTAAACCTCTCTATGAGTGTACTGCTGTTTAAATGTTTGCTGTCATGAAGAGGCTATACGGTGACGTCAAAGAAGGGTGCGGAATAGAAATTATAACATGTCCATGTTTCTAATCTAAATCTGTGAGAGGGTCGGTGGTGGACAGAAAAGAGATTCATTGATTCATTCATTCATTCAGGACTGGTAGACACATGGCTGGAGCGTTTAATAACATCTCGGCCTTCACAGCTCTGTGTCAGTAAACAGACCAAGACCCTCCTGCAAACCGTCTGCAGACTAACAAAATCACACCATCTTCAACTGCAGACTACATACACACACAAGACAACTTAAAGCAATAGTTCACCCAAAAATGAAAATGTTCTGGAAATCTACAAATCTGCCATCACAATAATCCACAAGTAATCCACAGCACTCCAGTCCATCAGTTAATGTGTTGAGAAGCCAAAAGAAACAAATCCATCATTAAGACGCTTTTAACTTTAAACCGTTGCTTCCGGCTAAAATATGAGTGAGCAAGTGATGGAATGCAACATTTCTCCAAATCTAATGACGAAAAACAAACTCATCTACATCTTGGGTGACCTGAGGGTGAGGGTATTTTCAGTTTAAGTCGAAGCACTGAAATTACTAACTGTAAAAAAATAAAATAAACTGAAATATAAATTGCACCCAAAGAAAAAATAGTAATGACAAAAGCACATAAAATTACTAAATTATTTTAAATGAAAAAAAAAAAAAACATGAACTGAAATAAAATGAAGATTTTCATTTAGTTTAAGCAGTCTAAATAAACTAAAGCTAAAAACTGAAATATAATAAAAACTATTTAAAAAAAACTAATAAAAATGACAAGCACAAAGATTACTAAAACTTTAACTTAAAATGAAAGTATAACAATAAAAGCCAATTCAAAATGTTAATAAAAACTATAAATAATGCTAAAATAACACTGGATCCCAAAGCATTGTGGGATTTCTTTCTCCATGCACAGACTGTTTGTCTTTAGAGAGAATATATTAGATATTAGCTGAACTGCATGTAAATATTCAGAAAAGGGACATTTGGTCCTGTTTACGTCTGCAGCTCAGTTTCCATCTCAGAGTTTGTGAAGCTTGAAAAGTGAAAAAGCAGAAATGTCAAAGTTTTTGCTCATTAGGAAATATTAAATATAAACTACATTTGTTCAGAAGTCAGAATCAGACTGAAAAATCTCCCAGCACGGACCTCAAGCGTGAAGACTTTCATCCAAACGGTTCGACCCAGTTAAACTTTTCCTCTCCTGTACAGTAAATACCGAAGGAGGCTGTAAAACGTCTCGGACTCTGATGTCTTTGGCTCGATTTAATCTCAGCTCTCATTCCTTTGGTGCTTGAGAAGGTTTCGTCCCACATCTACACGTCTTTCTTGTTTAAACATCTCAGCTGAGAGCTCATTTACCCTTTTTTTGTATCGAATGAACCTGTGATCTAATGAAGAAAGAGTTTAGAAAAGAACCACAATGCATTTTCTCTATTACATTCTCTGCATTTCTCTTTATTGCCAATCAAACCACAAACGACCTCGTTCATCCAAGTCAAGCATTCATGGAAAGAGTTTTATAATCATGGCAAAAACAAAGGAAGCTCGCAGCAAACATTTCAAGATGTTTCAGACATATCAACTGAAACAACTTAAGAAATATGTAATAAAAAGCCAAAATGTCCCTCAATATTATCTTAGTTTAAAAGATAATGTTTATATTTTGCATAACCTATGCAATAAATACAAACACTAACATACTAATCTATTAATTGATAGCTCTTCATTTAAAATAAATGTAAAATTACATTCTATTATAATGCAAACATCCCAAAAACATGTTGATTTGATTTAAAATAGCTTGCAATAGGGCAAGAAATCAAACTCATCCGAAATAGATACAGTACATTTGTCATAAATTTTACTCCTGCAACTATATGGAGAGTTTCAAGCTACTAAAAAGAGCTTTAAATTAAAATACTATAATTAAACCTATTATATAGGCCTTTAAAAATCAACTCCGACCCAAGGGCTTTACATCCTGTGGAAACAGAAAGAAAGAAATTATTGGATTATTGCTCTGATCTCATATTTGTGAAATATTAATGTGATGAGGTAAATAAAAAAATGCATTTCCTCACCCAGTTAAGATGCAGGTTCTTGTTTGGATGTAAACGCCGGTGTAAATGACCTCACATCGCACAACGTTGTTGGAGAAGTCCGATTCGGGCACCAGGAAGTCTGGATTGACTGTAACCTGGACAGGAAGTGAAACGCACATCAACAACAGGATCCGGTTCGGAAAATGTCTCTACATCAGCTTTATATCTCATACCTTGAGAACGTAGTTTCCAGGAGGGACGTCTGTGATGTCGATCCACTGGCAGTCGATGTTGGCAGCGTATGTGTCGTGGCAGCCTGGACTCAAACCCTGAAAATACAGCAATAATATCTCTATTAAACCAAAACACAGAATACGATTAGCACAAATCTGTCTTCTTTAGATTGATTGTCATTAGAACTAAAATTATAAATGTTTTATTAATTGAAATTAAGCTAAAATAAAATAAAACATGAGTAGAAAAACTTGAATGAAAATTAGAAATCAGAAATGTTTTACAGTTAGTCGCCTTGGCTACTATAATATTTCTATTAATCAAAACACTAAATACATCAAGCACAAATTCATCTCAACCAGGGTAATTATTGTCTAAACTGAAATTGTTTTTGTTTTTTTTTGTTAATTGAAATAAAGCTGAAATAAAATAAAATTAAATATAAATATGAAATGAAAAACTTAAACTAAATGGAAATTAAAAATGGTGCCTTGGCAACTAACTGTAATAATTGCTGTATGCAAGAATACAGCAATAATAACTCAATAATCAGCAATAATGTTTCATCCAGGGTTATTATCACTAAAACTAAAAGTGTTACTATTTATTTATTGTTTATTGAAATGAGGTAGAAATAAAATAAAATGAATTATAAAATATGAGATAAAAAAGACTTGAATTAACTGGAAATAAATAAAAACTAAAACTGAAACAAAAATAAATTAGTAAATAGTAATATAAAAAACAAATGAATAAAAATGACAAAAGCACATAACAAAATTACCAAAAGTTAAAAAATTGAAAATTAAAAATATAACAATAAAAGCTCATTCAAAATATAAATAAAAACTTTAATAGTATATAAATACTACTAGTCTCATAGTGTTATTGAGATTCTATTATAATTTTCATTAATATTTCAAATGCGTTTTTTTACTTTTAGTGAACTATAATAACGCTGCTGTGCATTGTGGGAGACTGTGATTTGTGTGTGTGTGTGTGTGTGTGTGTTAGTACCTGTGTGTGTGCAGTGCAGGCGTATCGGCAGTGAAATCCAGGATCACAGCCCGTATCTTCCAGACAGAAACTGGCCTTGTGACCCTCAGCGACCTTCAGTCCAGTGTTGATGTCCAGCAGATCATAGTGACTGAACGCATCCATGCTGTGATAGTGCCTGTCATATATCACACCGTTCATACGGATGAGTCTCATCATGCACTTCTCATGTGTTATGATTAACTCCACTATTAATACACACACATAATGATTTGAACAAACACCCTAGCAACCGCATAGCAACCCATTGAAATGCATCACTCACATAAGATTTATAAAACACATAGATCCGATTCTAAATTCTGATTGCATGGTGGTTTTCTCTAATTTTTAAAACTAATAAATATAACTTTTTATTGAACATTAATGTGTTTTATAATATTGCTGTTGCTGTCATTTTATAATAAGTAAGATGCATGAATTGCAGTGAGTGCATTACAGTAAGGTTTTTATTATTGATAATTTTATCATAATTTATAATAATATTCACATCCCCCTGCATCATATTTGCTCATTTTGGGCTGCTGATTTTAAAAATACTGCCTGTTTTACTGGAGCACGTCACAGTTTCACACAAAATATGGGCATTTTGTAGCATTATTGCTTTCGACAAGCATTTGTAAGGAGAAAAAGTCTCATATTCTCCCTCAATCAGCAGAAAAAGACTACAAACACACGATTCCTGTCTGAATCTGAGCCAGATCAAAACTATCAGTTCAATTCTCAGCCATTTTCACATATATGACATTATTTGATGCCTAATCCTGATTTCAGTGTTGGAATTATGGCCAGTGCCTGCTGTTTTCTGCTGCATCTGTGTTGATGTAGTAAGTATTTGAACATATTTTTGCAGATTGTAAGTTAAATGATACATTTTGAAAACTTATTTTTGGAACTTTTGACATTTGAGTGCTTTTGTTATTTTGATAAGTGCATTAAAGCTGATATATTAATAATTTGAAAAATCTTCAGTCTTATTTTGTGAAAAAAAAAAAAACGTCCATGATTGAAAGTATTTATTGATATTTTTAACTCAGCATCATCAAATTAGGTAATATTAGTCTTTTTTTTTTTTTTTTTTTTCAAATCCTC
>NW_015540858.1:790015-821099 GCF_001515605.1 Sinocyclocheilus anshuiensis | reverse complement strand
TTTTTTTTTTGCAAATCATCTGATTTGATTTAAAGATGCATGGCTGTGCAATCATTTGAATGATTATAAGTATTGTATAATTAATCAGACTCTCACTGATGACAGCTGTGCCACTCCCACTGATGTCTGGGTTTGACGGGCAGAAAGTCATTTGTTCCCATGTTTCTGACCTTCTGTGGGAAGCGCAGCAGAACCCTGTAGTCGATGTCTCTGACTGTGGGTCTGTATGCAGAGCTGAAAGATGAAAGACAGCAGAAGATGAGCTCATGGATCATTGGGTCACAAGAGGTCATGCACCACAAAAAATAAGTTTACTGAAATCAAGATCTTTTCTCTTTACTAACGTTCACTTTTCATGATGTTTGAAGTCTCAGTGTGTTTGAATCCGCTGGTGCTTTAGTGGTTTTAGTTGAAGTATGAAGTCAAGTTCACACAAGGGTCATAGTAGAAGAAACCACCGGAGTAAAGAAAATGTATTATAACATTCAATGAAATCATACAATGCATTATAAGGTGCTTAATTAATGCATTAAAATACTTTTATAATGCATTATATTTAAAGGCTTCAAGTAAATTGTTAGGGTCTTAGAGTCAAATGTTTAGCTTTGAGTGTGTGTTTGTACATCATTCTTGTACAATAAATGACATTTTCTTTGATATTTTGTATCTAATGAAATGATTTTCAAAAATTTTTAACCCTCATGTTGTGTTCTGGTCATTTTGATTCGGAAAGGATTTTCTTTTTTCTGAAATGCTAGTTAATGCTATCGTATTGGTCTAAAACTTACTGACTTTGCTCACACCCAAAAACATTATAATTTTAGTACTTTTTGGGGATTTTATTCCCAACTTGTTATACATGTGGTGTTCCTGGTCAAAAATGGCCGACCTACAAAAAATGGCTTATAATTGTCTCATTATGCTATATTATGACCATATATTGGATTCAATCTTTTTATCAACTTGTTTTCTTTGAATTAGCACAGATTTTCTATTTCTTTTTTGCAAATGATAGGTTATCTGAGCTTATGTACTCCATTGCCAAAATTATTCACAAATAATGTTTTGTTTTTTTTTTATAAAAAACATAAATTCAGATTATAATATTATAATAAATCCATTCAGGAATGTTTGCTCAACTCTCTTCATCACTGAACAAACTGGTGTCTCATTAGTTTTGTTAAAGCAAAACAGGCAAAAGTGCATGTTTTTGGAGAGCGTTAGACTATGTTTGATAATGTTTGATCAAATACATTTACATGAAAAGTATAAAACGTGTCTAGTTTCCCTACAATGGGGTTCTGGGGTGAACATCTGGAAATGTTTGAAAAAAAAAAATAGATTTAGGAAAAAATGCTGTAATTAAAGCAAAAGAGAGACGCAAAACAGATACTATAAAACGTTCTTTAATTTATGGAATATAGGCCTTTACGTTTTTTAGAATTCTGAAAAAAAATTTTTTTTAATAAAAATGCTGTCATAAATGCAAAAGACAGACAGAGAACAAATATATAAAATATTTACGGTTATAGGATCGTACGTTTTTCAGGATTCTGGCAAAAATGTAAATAAAAAAAATAAAAAAGACAGATTTGGAAAAATGTTCTTTAATTTATGTGATTTATGACCGGAACCAAATTAGGTAGGTAAATTAGCGTGACTTGTGTCTAAATGCTTTTTATGGTCGCTGTAAATCTACACAGATGATAACTCATAACGCACCGCGCCAGGCAGTTCTCCTCCGCCGCGCACCGGAGCGCGTACATCTGGACGCGCTGGATGTATGAGCCTGCCTGGATGGAATATGGATCTGGCACAAGATCAGGAAGACCTGCAGTAGAGCACAACACAAGCACACTGAAAACAGTCTGTTTTAAAGAAATCCCACACATCCCCCCATATGTTGAGGCTAAAATCGTCCATTGCGCGCAGCTCACCGTTTTGGAAGTATCTGGTGCCGTAACCGGTGCCAGGCGGCGCGCGGCGCGGGATGACCGTCCTACCGTCGGGCGGATAGATGTTATAGAAAACCGTATTCCTGTTTCGCGGATCTTCTCCCGCCATACTTTCAGACGTGGTTCCCTGCTCCACATTTGGCGTTTGCGCTCTGGAGAGCCCCGCTTCATTATAGTTTCCATTAGTTAAAGTGTTTGAATTCTCCGTAGGCGCTTCCAGGTGTTGGAAATTGGCAACCGCTGGCGCCCTCCGAGCGGTATTTTCCCCTTGTGCCGAGGTTCTTCTGCCGCCGGAGTATTCGGACGGAGCGCTGGCGTTGGATCTGGTTCCTGGAGGTGCTCTGAGCCGCTGACGCACCTGCATTTGTCTGGCGCCAGGCGCGCGGCTGTTGGCCGCGATGTATTGCATGCGGTCCGGACCCAAAAGCGTGGTGCTGCCGCTATTAGTGGCCGCAGAATCAGACGCTTCCACTCGAATTTGCATGGTCCTGTCCCGGACAGCATCTCTATTGCTGCTTAGAAACACCCTGGACTGTCTTCTGGACGCCACCGGTGCGTGATACTCCGAGCCGGTGCTCATTAAACTGAACACCTGGCCGTTATTCACCCACTTGATCCGGTTCCTCCAGGGCGCGGAGTTTTGCGCGCTGATAAAGTTATTCAGTCCTAGAAGTAAATAGAAAACCAAAAGCAAGTTTGGCATCTTGAGATGGGTTTTAGAGCTGGACGGTCACTGATATGGGCTCCCAGCACAGATGTTCCTCTGCCAGTGGATGTGGCACTCTGAGGTGCGTGAACGGCATAGTCCGGATCTTCCTCCAGATACTGGAAACGGACCGAAGGGCAGCGGACGGACCTTTATCAGATTGTCGGAGTTCAGGCGCGCATGCACGGTCAGGGATACTCGCGCTTAACTCTTTCCTCGCCGAACGAACTGGTGGCTCATTGGTTTTGTTAAAGCAATGCAGGCAAGTGTTCATTGGAGAGAGTTAGGTTATGTTTGATACATTTTCAAAATTTACATGAAAATTATAACGTATCTAGTCTGTGCAATGGAGTCCCGTGGTGAAAATCTGGAAAATAAATAAATAAAAACTGCATAAGTAAATAAAAAATAAAATAAATTTAAAATGCTGCCATTAAAGCAAAAGAAACAAACCAAATACTATAAAACGTTTTGTAATTTATGGGAACTTATAATTAAGTTTTTTAGAATTCTTACAAAAAAAAATGCAAAAGAGAGAGAAGCTACCACTAAATATTGTAGAAACTTAATTTGCTGTAAAGTTGCTTTGCAACGATTTGTATCGTGAAAAGCGCTGTACAAATAAACTTGAATTGAATTGAATTGAATTGAATACAAACGATAAAACTTATTAAATTTATGGGATATATGCCTACAAGTTTTCAGAATAAAAAAAAATTTAAAATAAAAAAGATTTTGAAAAGAAAAATGCTGTAATTAAAGCAAAAGAGAAATACAAAATAAATACTATAAAACTTTCTGTAATTTATGGGATATAGGCCTATATATTTTTCAGGATTATGGGAAAAAAATTAAAAAGATAGATTTTTTTGAACAACAACAACAACAACAACAACAAAATGCTGGCATTAAAGCATTAAACTACTTTCTGTAATTTATGGGATATATATGTATATATATGGGCCTATACGTTTATAAGGACTGTGAGGGATAAAAATACTATAAAACTTTCCATAATTTAAATATCAGCATATATTTAACAGGATTGTGGAGGGAAAGAACTTTAATTTGTTTTGTTTTTTTGAAAAAAAAAAAAAAAAAAAATGCTGTCATTAAAGCAAAACAGAGACACAACACAAACACTCAGGAATTTGGGAAAAAAAGTAAAAAAAACAGATTTGGAAAAATACTAATTATGTATAAAATGATAATGATAATAAAAAAAATGATTATTTATATAGTTATATATTTATAAGTTATATAGGCTTTTTCATTTTTCAGGATTCTGAAAAAAAAATCATTTTGGGGGAAAAAAATATTTTATTAAAGCAAAATCAAGGCAAATCAAATACTATACAACTTTCTGTAATTTATGGGTTGTAGACCTACAAGTTTATCACTAAAACCAACATTTGGTCCTAAAATGGTTAGCCCCTACTTAGTTATAGTTAAATCTGCAGCCCTGTTTTCCATGATGGTGTATTTAATTTGATATTCAAACAGTCATCAGAATTCAGTCCAAAGTTCTAATGCTGCAACATGAAAAAATAAAACCTTCTTTTTGACTTTCTGAGGTGAATAAACAACATTCTTAAGATGAATCACCTCTTTTCACTGTTGAAAACTATTTATAACAGTTGAGATCGACATAAAAAGATATTATTTGGCACTATATATTTGAGGAAAGACTCATTATTTCTCTGAAGTAAACGCTGCACACTGGTGTTCTGGTGAGATGTTTGTGAGCTGTTCTTCTGACCGCATCTACTCAACAAACAAAACACTGAGCCACATCACTCTCCAGACCTGTTCATTTATAACAATCCTAAATAACACAGTCCATGTTTCTCTGTCAAAATATAAATAATTTAATGCAATTTAAATGGCAAGATTTGTTTGCTTAATTCAAATCTACCACAGTTGAATTTGGTGAGGTTCACAACTAAAGATAAAGACACACTGAATATCAGCTTAAAGAAGGAAATGTTGGTGAGACTGACAAAGTCCACTAGATGGAAGCGCGCACTAACAGAAAACACACAGACTGAAGTAGATTCATGTCATCAAATCCCCCACAATTCATTTCTCTAGCAGTGATTTTTTTATATTGGTCTCAAACATCCATTCAGCAGCAATAACAACACACTGACACACATTAAGAAGAAAACCACTGTATAAAAAGTTTGAAAAAAAGTAGTTTTTCATAATGTCAAAACAATATTTTTAAATGCTACCTTTTATTATAATTTTTTTATGTTTCATGAATGCGTTTGTGTTTCTTAATTTTCTTATAATTTAAATTAGGCTGAAATGTCCCTTATAAGGTTAATAATAATAGCAGGTTCCCAACAAGGTTATTATCTATAACTAAAACTAAAACCATAAACATCATTGTTATTACTTCAAATAAAATAAAAATGAACTGAAATAAACTTAAATATAATATTTTTGTTTAGTTTAAGTAGTATAATTAAAGGAAAACATAATAAAAAAAACTATTTAAACATATAAAAAAAAAAACATTAAATTACTTAAGTTTGAAATGAAGCAATACAATTACTAACTACAAATAAAACAAAAACCTAAACTAAAAGGGATTTATAAATAAAATAAACAGTAATTAAAAAACTAATAAATATGACAAAAGCCCAACAAAATTGCTAAAATTAACTAAAAGTTGAATGAAAACAGGAAAATATAAAATATCTATTTTTTTTTTTCAAAATATTAACAAAAATTAAAATATATTAAAAATAAAAAAATAAAAAACACTGGTTCCCAATGTCAACTTACCCCATATAATATGGTAAATTATAATGTGACGAACGTCAATATATACAGACACTTCATATTTTCTCATATTTAATAGTATATGATGCTTTGTTAATTGCATTTAATATATTATACTTTCAGTAAAACATTTGCATTGGGTTTGTAAAGGCTAATTTTACGCATGTTTTGGCGTGAGTTTTTGTTGCATTTGCACAGTTTTGACCAGCAGGCGTCACCAGCGTGCAGAGCTTCGAAACAGTGAATCATTTTGCGAAGCAAAAGGTTCAATTGATTCGAAGCTTCGAAAAGGTTCGTTTCTCCCATGCATCAGTACAGAGTCGACGTACTTTATGAGAATACACTGAAAAAATGTTTCATTCATCCAATTAAAAAAATATTTACCCTTGGGGCAAGTTATTTATTTGTCATTTGCTCAAGTTAAAAAATATAGATGTGAATCATTCCCCTAAATTTTTTTAAACATTTTTTTCAGTGTAACAACACATACACTACCAGTCAAAAGTTTTTGAACAGTAAGATTTGTAATGTTTTTTAAAGAATTCTCTTCTGCTCACCAACCTGCATTTATTTGATCCAAAACACAGCAAAAAAAAATAAATAAATATATATATATATTGTGAAATGTTTTTTACTATTTAAAATAACTGCTTTCTATTTGAATATATTTTAAAATGTAATTTATTCTTGTGATTTCAACGCTGATTTTTTTCAGCATCATTACTCCAGTCTTCAGTGTCACATGATCCTTCAGAATCATTCTAATATTCTGATTTGCTGCTAAAAAAACATTTATTATTATTAATATTTAAAACAGTTGAGTTTTTTTTTTCAGGACACTTTGATGAATAGAAAGATCCAAAGATAAGCATTTATCTGAAATAAAAAAGCTGTTGTAACATTATACACTCTATCATTCAAAAGCTTGGAGTCAGTATAATTGGGGGTGGGGGGGAAGAAATTATAGAAATTAATAGTTTTATTTAGCAAGGATGCTTTAAATTGATCAAAAGGGATGATAAAGACATTTATAATGTTACAAAAGATTTGTATTTCAGATAAATGCTGTTCTTTTGATCTTTCTATTCATCAAAGAATCCTGAAAAAATCTTCTCAGCTGTTCTCAACATTGCTAATAATCAGAAATGTTTCTTGAGCAGCAGATCAGCATATTAGAATGATTTCTGAAGATCATGTGACACTGAAGACTGGAGAAATGATGCTGAAAATACAGCTGCGCATCACAGAAATAAATTACATGTTAAAATATATTTAAATAGAAAGCTTATTTAGCAAGGATGCTTTAAATTGATCAAAAGGGATGATAAAGACATTTATAATGTTACAAAAGATTTGTATTTCAGATAAATGCTGTTCTTTTGATCTTTCTATTCATCAAAGAATCCTGAAAAAATCTTCTCAGCTGTTCTCAACATTGCTAATAATCAGAAATGTTTCTTGAGCAGCAGATCAGCATATTAGAATGATTTCTGAAGATCATGTGACACTGAAGACTGGAGAAATGATGCTGAAAATACAGCTGCGCATCACAGAAATAAATTACATGTTAAAATATATTTAAATAGAAAGCAGTTATTTTAAATAGTAAAAATATTTCACAATTTTACTGCTTTTGCAGTGTTTTGGAAATGCAGACTTGGTGAGCAGAAGAGACTTCTTTCAAAAACATTAAAAATCTTACTGTTCAAAAACTTTTGACTGGTAGTGTATATAACCAAACAAGGAATTGTGAAACACAAAACATTAACAGAGCATCGTTTGCCACAGCATATTCAGTATTACTTGATTTCACATTCCTTGTATGTGTCACTCAGTCAAATCCCAGCGAGGACTTGCAAAGCCAAATATGGCCAGAGCTGCTGATAGCGTAACGTGACACTGGGAGCAGGAATAGAAATGAGCTGGAAGCCCCCCTCACAGCCTCCATAAGAGCAGAGAGCCGAGCAGACACTCACACTCCCTCAGCAGAAGAGACTCAGATACAGTTTAGACTACAGTAAGTATCAAACATTACATTGAGTATTTACTTGTGTGTCTAAAAGTGCCAAATGTGTAAAACAAACCACAAGCAGAAGCGTTGCTTTCCACCAGGTTTTGGACATTGAATGTACAGTAGCGAATAAACTCTCTGTGTCTTTGGCGCTCCTGGTTGTTTCTCTGTTGAGTTTGTTGAATCAAATCTTCCCCGTGTTTCCTCCCGACATCAAACTAACGCTGCTACGCTTTGAAATTATTTCATTCGTAAATCTAGGTGTCCAGAGCTGCACTGATCTTTGTGTGATTTCACGAAGATGGTCTTCCATATATAATATATACACATATATGTATAACACACACACACACACACACACACACACACACACACACACACATTACATAACTCCAGTAATGTTACATAAAGGTTTAGATTAAAGTTTAGACATTTGTACAGATAATTAAAAATATATCAGTGTCTCTTCTGGTACCTAGTATATCTAAAAAAAAATTATAATAATATATCAGATCTCTACTGAATCTTTATATAAACTCTGGGCACGAATAATAATAATAATAATAATAATAATAATATACTTGAAATTTTGTTGTTTCTAAAGTGTCAGGTTCTATTAACAATCCTCTGACCGAACACAAAAATGCCGCTGTCATCTGGCAAGTGAGTGAAATGTTCCTCACATTTACAGCTACTGATGGGACGGCAGCTGCCACTCTTCAGCTGTCTCAGATATGAGGGTGTGTGACAACAAATTCAGCCCGGAAAAAGTCCCTCACACACACATATCACTTCCTGCAAGCTCACACAGAGCAGTTAATGATTCAGTGACACTTGAGTCTAAATGTCTAAAACTGCGAGTGAAAAGCATATGAATATCAACTTGCATTTCAACTAAAATAGGAAAAGCTGAGCCGCAGCTCTGCTACTTTTTTGAGGTCTTCGTGACAAACCATGACGTTGGAGACATTCTCACCTTTCCTCCAGCCAGACCTCGTGGTCCAGGCACTGATGGTGTGACAGTGTGACACGGGGTCGAACCGGTTAGAGATCAGAGCATGCACATCTATTTACATCTCACAGCGGCCCTTCTCTTCTGACACTGAAGGCATGTCGCCTAAATATAACGACTCACACACATAAGCGCGCTCCAGACCCCCTGACAATGCATCATCAGATACCCTCCGATCCAATACAGTCATAGACATGCTTTACAATCTGTATGACAACCTGCAGGACTGCAACGAGATCAAATGGAGAGCAAACAGGGACTCTTGCTTCAGAAGAGATCTCAAAAATGTGCTCAGATTTGCTCAGACAACACATTTTCAAGTCAGAGATCTAAATATAAACTAATTTCTCATAAAATTCTCCATCTAGTTTAATACTCTCACTGCATGACAACTATTGACTCACTTCGGTCCATTTCTACAAATGACAAATTTACAAATTTGTAACTAACACAGTAGTTTTGTCTTGTTTGTCCAGTACAAATATTTAAACATTTTTAAATCAAGATACATTTACTTAAGCAAAATGACGTAAGATATTGAGTGTTGTTTTCCAAAAATAAATAAATAAATAAAAGTATCAACGTTTTTGCTTACAACAATATCACATCAAAAATATTTCACAAAAAAAACAACACCTAAATAAAACATGTTTCAAGAAGTATTTATGTAAATATATTTTCTAATAGTGTATTTTTGGGACATTTTTTGAAATATATTTTTAAAATATAAATATATATTTTTTAAAGCATATAAGAAATACATTCACATTTGAAGAAAAACTTAATTTGTTGTCTATAACACATGTAAAGACACAAAGCAGGACTAGAAATCAGCAAAGGCCACAAGTGTTGATACTAAAATGAGACAAAACTGAGATAACCTTGGAGCCATATAAGCTCTCACAGCGATCATGTTTGTCATTCGCACCTGGTATTAGATTCCAGTCTGTATGAACAGATGCCATTAGAGGTCTACTGTTACACAACACGATCACAAATGACGCCCGTTTACATTCCTCTATTTAATATCATGCATCAAACATTATTAAAGTGCTTTCTGTTTATTGATATTACTTAATATTATGGCACGAAAAAATAATTCACTGTACCATAGACACAAATGCATCATGATCCAGTCTGAAGTACTTGATGTTCAGAGGATAAAATAAGGAAGGGAAGGTTCTGATTGTGTGTGTGCACTGAATGTACTTCAATAAAGTTTAGTAGCCTACTGACTTTTTATACAAGCTATAAATACCAACACACTGACCTTGTGTCTGAGTGCCGTATATGTGTTTGTTTTCCTGTTATACGGCAATAACTTTGGATAAATGCTTGAATAAATGTAAAACCAGAACCAACATTGCTGTAACAAGTATTTTGCCAGAGGAGTTTTTGATAGAGTAAGTGAAGGGATATAATGGAGCCAAATATAAATATATCAGGAAATAATTAAATAAACAATCAAATGTTGCGATCAGTAAATATACAGTGACATGTGAACATAAATAAACAAACTAAACTGAGAAATTACACAAAAATTTACTATGGACTAAATTAAATAGCCTTCCATAAATAAATATACAACATATAAGCATAAATGGTGTAATGATAATTTTATGTAGAATGAAAATGACACAAAATATGACATAACATTTTATATACTGGGAAATTAAATAAATAATAACATAGCATGAAATGCATATTTACTGTATTTTATTTCAACATTTTTATTAAATAATTTGATTAAATATTTAGTTTTTTCCCATTACATTCCTCCATCATAATCCAGACATTGCAATCATAAAAAGTTCAATGTTTTCCATGCATGTCCCAATGTTGAGAATGAAAACACAACACAGATGTCTGTTCTGACTGAAGATGGCAGAGCTTCGGTTACAGTGAAATGAAAACAAAGTCATAATTGCCATATACTGTTCGTCTCTGGGCATCCCAGACAGTAATGCTTGTTTTTAATAAAACAAAGTTACATAGAGCAATATAAAATTACAGGCTTTTGCCATCAGTTTTAAAATAAGTTAGTATTTATTTACAAAATCCGTCTAGTGGTAGAAGCTATTTACAATTCTATACACACACATCTTCATTCCAACCGGAGATGCTGCAAAGAGAATAAGGGAAAATAGATAAGAAAAACATCTTTACAATGATGCAAGTCATATATATATTAAAGGACGGAGGATCTTACCTATAAAACATTCAACAGGGAGTTCTGAATGTCTTCATAAACTTGGTTATAGAGCTCATCTTTTGTTCTCATTCCATCCAGATATTCTGCAGATACGAATCGTGCATGTGAGTTACAGATTACAGAATGCCATTTTAATGCTAGATTGGTTGACTTACGGATATCTTGGCCGCTGTTTTCCATCTCTAGCCTGTGTTTCAAGTACATGGGCCACACGTGGCCGTCAAACAGACCAGGAGGGTCAGGAACGGTGTACGTCCTCATACTGAAATAAAGGAGACGGATTTGTTCGAAAACCAGCAACTGAATCATCTACAAACATCTGATCTTCAAAAGCAGTTCTCACCTTCTTCTCCTTTTGCACTCCCCGTATGGAATGGTGACATAGTAGCACTTGCTGTAGATGTCAAGCAAAGGCCTGGAGGTGGAAACAAGAGGAAAACATCAACCTGTCACATCTTTAAGCTGAATAAAACCAACTAGACTTGGAAGACGCCTACTTGTAGTTATAAAGAAGAAATCCCTCTATAATGAGTATGTGGATCTCGCGCTCAGGGTCCGAGCCGTCAGATGCGGGTGAAACGGTCACGCCGTGGGAGCGCGCAAACTTCACCGGGTTCTCCATCCATCCCTTAACCGTGTTCACCATGGCATCCATGTCCAAGGCGGTAATCACTACACAAGAAGACAAAAAAGACAAGACGTGTCTCACATGCTTGGATAATGAAAAATAAAATAATGCATTAAAGACTTTATCACTTCTAATTGTCCTTTCTCCTTTTTAGGGATGTTAATAATTAATATAATAGGACTGTGAATCAAATTTACACTACCAGTCTAAAGTTTGGACACACTTATTTTTTTATTACAGCTATTTTAGAATAATAAAATGGTTTTTAAATGGAAGAACATGCCTACTTGTAGTTATAAAGAAGAAATCCCTCGATAACGAGTATGTGGATCTCGCGCTCAGGGTCCGAGCCGTCAGATGCGGGTGAAACGGTCACGCCGTGGGAGCGCGCAAACTTCACCGGGTTCTCCATCCATCCCTTAACCGTGTTCACCATGGCATCCATGTCCAAGGCGGTAATCACTACACAAGAAGACAAAAAAGACAAGACGTGTCTCACATGCTTGGATAATGAAAAATAAAATAATGCATTAAAGACTTTATCACTTCTAATTGTCCTTTCTCCTTTTTAGGGATGTTAATAATTAATATAATAGGACTGTGAATCAAATTTACACTACCAGTCTAAAGTTTGGACACACTTATTTTTTTATTACAGCTATTTTAGAATAATAAAATGGTTTTTAAATGGAAGAACATCTTCTTTGTCTAGCAGCTGCTCTCACTCTAGATGTTCATCTTGCGATGCTGTGAAACACTAACGAAGGAGGAACACGTATAATGATGGTTTTCCTTCACTATCTGCTCCAGATTCATTCACAGGTCATTTCTATTCACCTACAAAGCACATTTCAGTCATTAAGTGTGTCCAGACTTTTGACGTGCAATGCAAGAAAAATAGTTTTGCTGGGTTTTAGGATTATGTTACAATAATGCAGAATGTTTATGGAAAGGTGGGAATACGTTACTGTTTCTCTTCCCACAGCGAAAGCCATTCTTACCATCCCATTGTTTAAAGCCGTCCTCCCCGAGCTCTATTTGATCTTGGGGCTGCAATAACAGTGACCAATAAAACAAAAAGGTGTGGATCGCTCAGGCAGTGCTGGTCCCACCTGGACATGTGACGCCAAGGCCTCAGGCTAGGCCTCTAAAATCATCTTCAATTTCAACTTTTAATTTGGTTGCAATGCAATGCAATTATCTCTATCAGCATGCTCTTGAGAGAAGAGCCTCCAATGACAGTTAGGAATGTGTGTGTGATGCACTTAAGAGGGGTTATTAAATATATCGATATGGGCGCTCGGAGAGCGAATGGTGGTGTGAAGGTTGCCAGATCCTCTCACATGCCACAGAATGATAAATGCATGAGCAAGAGAATCATATTAGGGGAATTAGAATGCCTGCTAGACTCATTTGTTGGGTGTTTGAGGTTGGCTGTCCAGGAGAACACCAGCATAGGGTTCATGAACCACAATATGGACAATGGATCCATAAATACAACAAATGACTAAGTCCTAAACGTCTTTACCTTTTCTGTTCCTTGGAAATGCTGTGGCATTAATAACATTAAGTATTTAGACACTTTAATCGAACTTAAAATGCATTAAATGGATTGTATTAGATGGTTTTGTTATCTATAATGCAACAACATTCATACATTCTTAAGTTTGGCTTAAATGTCTAAATACTTCTTAAAGGGGCCACAGTATATATGAAGAAGTAAATACTTTAAGCTGACAAGTTTAAGTTAAAATTGTGGAATCTCTCCATACCTTGAAAAAATCATCTTGATGTACAACACAACAGTTTGGTAAGTTCTTTATGAGTCTTCCCGTCAAAGTCGTCTTGCCTCCATTGGTCACACTGTAAAAGACAGAGTACACATTTATTAAACGCTGATATCGTACAATAGAAGCTCAATAGGTGGATCTTGTGGATTACTCACCCTCCTATTCCAATAATAAACTTCATTCTGATCCTTTCTGATCTTGGTCTTCACGGTAGGACACTAGCAAAGGAATCGCTTCCTTTGATTACAGTCGGGAATGCTTTCGGTCTCTCTCTCCTCTCTCCCTCTCTTTACTATTTCATTGATGGACTGCTCTTTCGCCTTCGTTATATAGGCGGCCCGGCTTTGCGTGGCGTAGACGTGAGTCGCTTGCCAAAAAGGCCGCTCTCGGGGAACCAATCAGCGTTTGAGCCGTCCTGCTCATTTGCATATTGGCACCTGCTCCACCGTCGCACCTGTCGCTCCGTGTCTGTCAGCGGGTCGTGCGCGAGGTGGGGGCAGATCGAGGCGACGGCGCTGCTCTGAGGGGCAATTAAAGAGTGGAAATATACCACCAAATCATGCCAGCTAGCACATAGTTTGTGTTTAACACGCATTACAAACACTGCCGAAATGAAGGACGTGAATAAACGCAGGTAAAGGAATAAACACTTAACATTCATAAATCAAAATTCATGCATAAATTTGCTCTGGAGGTTTTGCTTATTTATATATATATATTCACACACACACACACACACACACACACACACACACACACACACACACACACGCTATATTCTAATAACGATAATGATTAATAACGATTAAATATACTGCTACTGTATTACTGTGCCAATTTACAGTAGTGGAATATAAACAATTGTCAAAATATTTACGAAAACTTGCCATTAATATTTCTTGAATGTTTTCATTTTTTTGTGTCCAGAAATAAATTCATACTACATTTGTTTATATATATATAATTACTAGAATTACTGTTAATAAATAGAATATTGACTTTTACAAAATATTTTGTGTCAGAAACAAATGCAATGCACATTGGTTGTTAATACAATTGATTATTCAATTTCATAATCAATGCTATGAAAAACAGACTACAACTGCAATCTTAATACTGAAGATTGATCATTTTATTATTAATACAATTGTATATTTTTATAAATAATTTTATTAAAAATTATTATTATTATGATGATATATGTAACCTGAGTTCCCATCACCATTATTATTATTATTTCAAATAATAATTTACATTTACATTTAATCATTTAGCTGACACTTTTATCCAAAGCGTAACAATTAATAAAGTAATAAAATAATAATAAATAAATAAAGTAATTTTTTGAATTTGTCCTCAAACTTCTAGCTGTGATATGACGTACAGTATAATATGTGTTCCTGAATACACAGTATGCCTGTTTCTTCAATACCTTTGTCTCTATGTTCATCCTCCCACATCATTTCTGCCCCACATTTCAGCTCAGGGTCATTTTACTCTGTGAACTCCAGTCTGGCCAGAATCTCACATGTGATTATTCATTTTCAACATCATCAAATACAAACACAGATGTTTTAGAGAGAGAGAGAGAGTTGACTGTAAGAACAGAGCTATGATTGATTTATGTTTGTTAATATGCATTCGGTTTGGATGGTTGTTAATCATTATATTATGGTCACGCTCTCCACCTAATGGAAGTGCAGATCTCAGAGCCAAATGTTAAATAAAGACAAGACAGGTATGTGGTATTTCAGTATGTTTCCTCTCATGATACTTGACCATCCTGATCAAATTGTTTCCAATGACTTGACTCGTCTTGTTGGCACAGTGTGAGGGAACTTTTCTCCTGGACTGAGGTGAAAAGTTCCATACTTAACCTGCTCTCAGTGGACGCAGCCATAGAGCTATATTTGGCATGATGTCTATGTATGACACGGTTCAAATGCTTCTGATGCAACTCACATAAATACCAGACTATCGTTTTAATAGCAAAAGACCCAATGGCAATAGCTCTGTTCCAAAACCTTGTAAGCCTAGTATTTTATTATATATAAGACAGGTTATTTGGTTTTGGAACCAAATCATTTCACGCAATGTGTCATTAAATGTGTCATTGTCTGCATCTTAAAATCAATTTGTGTTCAGAGTCCAAGTGTGAGTGATGATAACTAACATTTCACTTCCTTTTATGAATATTGCAACAGCCAGTGTTAATATTCTAACATACTGTATTCAAATTATGATCCTTTATCATTCAGTCATTCAAATTTATCAGTCATCTGACATTAAGACATTCAAAGTTTTTATCACTCCTATGTCATCATTTCTGAGTAATCTAAACAAATATAAAAGTAAGACACATTTTTGAAGCTTTGAACTTTGATTTTATGATAAAATAAATTACACGAGTCACAAGTTTCCTTTTATGACAGTAAAGAAACATGTCAGATTTTACTATGTGTACTGATACAACTGAACAGTAATCATTAATATTATACTTTAGTAATTATTTTGGTAAATTTGCACTTTACTCAAGTACTAGTGAAACTGAATGCTTGAATTATTTCCAAGTCAAAATTTATGCTTTTTACTGCTTATTTAATTAGACCTTCAAAGAACAAAATATATATTTACCAGGGCACTATGACTTTTTCTTCTTAAATACATATATTATTCCTATATATAATCATCTATTCCAAAATATAAGAAATAAATGTTTACTTTTGTTTAATTGCTTGTAAATATGGAAACCTGGGTAACATTTTACAATAAGGTTCCATTTGTAAAAATTAGTTTGTTCATGAAAAATACTTCTAATTTACTAGTTAATTTTAATTTCAACATTTACTAATACATAATTAAAATTAAAATTTGTAGGCCTATCTGTTAATATTATTTAATGGAGTAACTAATTGGAACCTTATTGTGAAGTGTTACGGAAACTTGTTTACTTGTTTTAGTTACATGCTTTGACTAAAATCATAGACCTAATAGGCTACCAATTCTTTTATTATTTACTGTGTACTTTCTACACATCAACATAAATGGCCCAAACATAAAAAGCCAATCTTGCTTTACTATGTCAAAGGCATATAGCGTTGAAAATTATCCGTTTTTCCAGCTTGACTTAATACTTGACTTTTGAGATTACAGACAGAGGTGATGGAGCTCAGGCTGCATTCATTTCTAATGTTTTGTTTCTGACATTCTGAGATCAGATGTATTAACACAAGAGTGTGTGAGTAAATGACTCATTCATGACTCACCTCATTCCTGACCCATGAACAGCTCACAACAAATGCCTGCTGGGACAGGGACATCTGTCACTGCCCGATACTACAATTACTGAATTATAGACACTGTAAACTTTGGCCCTCTAGCGGTAGGCCTATAAAAATAAAACTACAAGTTACTCGCGGAAGAACACTGTCTTGGTTATTACGTGAGTTGTGCTTCGGCTCCGCTATTCCGCGCGGATTAATCTGCTGTTATCTGTTGGTGTGATCATGATTACAGATCATCGCTTTATCAGCGCAAATGTCACTAACGACATCAAAACTCAACCAATAACGAAATAAAGACTGGTATCTGGAAAGTACATTATATATGCTGCTGTTGTTTTCAGTTTTGGGGGTAACACATTACAAGTAACGCGAGTTACGTAATCAGATTACTTTTTTCAAGTAACTAGTAAAGTAATGCATTACTTTTTAATTTACAAGAAAATATCTGAGGTACTTTTTCAAATAAGTAATGCCAGTTACATTGTTTTCCCATTTATTGACTGACTTTTACATTTGCAAAAAATATAACTTTTTTTATATTAAAAACAAACAAGCAAGCCCAGCCCAGATGAGAAAAAGTAACACAAAAGTGTACGTAATGCATTACTTTCCATACTAAGTAACTAAGTACTTTTTTAGGGAGTAACGCAATATTGTAATGCATTACTTTTAAAACTAACTTTCCCCAACACTGTTTTTTTTTTTTTTTACTTGTTCAGTTGTTTTATAACGCTACATAAGTTTGGCAGCGCTGACATTATATAACTGTAATTGCTATTCATATCATATAATGGTGAAAATGATAACTATTAAGCTATTTATATGCAAATAAACTAAAGTAGTAACTGTTTTAGTGATTGGCATTGTTACCAAAGTAAACATTTTTTTGCAAATCTATTTAATGCACAGCAAGGTTGATTCGTGTTTTATTACGGGTTCCGTCGCTTTCTGTTTTTGCTTGCAAACAGTATTCGCTTCGAGGTTCATTTGTTGTGGCTTCAAGTTACTTTACTATATATAGTATTGCTATTATACTTTAACGGCATCAAATGCGTCAGAGAAAAAAGCGCACTGCCATCGTTAGAATTTTTTCTTTGAACTTCCGTTTTTGTGGCAGCTCTATAATTATTATAGGCTTACCATAGTGATTTAGGATAACGACTAGGCTACCTTTGTTGGTTTTATGATGTACTCGCTCATTATTTAATTTTTATTTACATTTTGAACAAAAAGGATACATAGTGTATAGCTTTAAACATCAATTCACGCTTGGCTATTGGGAGGCATGCAATCAGAGACTGTAAAATACAACGTTTGACAGTTAAATTGACCTTTTATTAATTATCACATCATCAATGTTAGCAACTCATTCACTTATTGCACATCCTATGATACAAATGATTTACACACAGTACACTGTTATACAGTCTGATAATGCACATTATACAATAATGTGGCTTTAATTATCCCTTCAGAATACATTATGAGCACTTGCATGCTGATTGGTTAACACATCACTGCAAGATCCAGTGGAACGATGACACTGAATGAATTTGATTAATAAAATAACATGTTTATTGCTGTTATTGTGAAATTAGTCACTCCGCTGTGTCGAGCTGAAAAATATTAGAGACTGTGGCTACACTTTACAGTAAGGCCTTATTAAAGTTAATGCATTTACTAAGAAAGAATAATTAATTTGTTTCAGCATTTATTCATATTTGTTAACGTGTTAAATACCACTGTTTTTTGTTAGTTCATGTAATTCAGGTCCATTAAATAATGTTAACGGATACATTTTTTTATTTGAATAACGTATTGAAATCTATGGAGGACCTTACATGTGGGAATAAATAAATATAAAAATACAGTTACAAATAAATTAAGAACATAATAAATAAATTGGAAAAATACAAAAAACAAAAAGCACAAATTTAATTATATAATTTTTAAAAATTATATTTGTTTTAGCAAGTCATTTATTCCTTTATTTATTTTTCTATTATTATATTTATTTAATTTTTGCAAGTTTGGTCCTCCATATAGAAATGAACAACTTTAGTGTGCTTTAATACAATGCTTTAGTTAATTTTAACTGATGCATTTCACTAATGATAACAAGTAGAACCTTACTGTAAAGTGTTATTGAGACGTTTGTTATAAGAACTCACTGAATCCTCTCTCTGTACCCATAAGGCATTATGAAGGGAGGGAAAATAAGCTCCGCCTCCTGTGATATGGTAATGGGAAGCTTGAGTTGGAAGCACACGAGTTTGTACTGCAGAGCTGCATGAAAGAGTCTACTTACAGTGAATACAGACGACTCACTGTGTCAAACACTTCGGCTGTGTTGGGAATATCATACTACAGTGCTATTTCTACAGTATGCATATTGTGCATGGAATTTTCTGTATGAATACTGTATTCCACAATGAAACACACTCAACTTGACCTTGAATTTCTAGTGTGATGAATGAAAAGTAAATCATATCAACCATGATTGTTAACATCTTGGCTCATTTGATTAGACGGGCAAAGGTTAAGACATTTTCAGATAAAACTGCACTAAAATGAGTTGAATAAAACATGCAATGCAACGAGGTCTTGTGACAGCAATATACCAGTAAGAAGCGTTTATCATTGCATACTGTTCCAAACACGCTTTAAAAAAAATAAGTATGCAGTGCATACTATGCAGTATGCTAGTATTCCATTCGGAACACAGCCCCTGATACTTATTAAGCACATATATTACAGTTGTAAAGTTCCAGCGAACATGACCTGCTGACCGTGTGTTACACAATATGTACAGCTCACTTTATGAGTACATAACCTTCACATTCTGTCTGTTCATATGGCATACTGTAAATTTACTTAGATAAGTTTAAAAGTCAACATGAAGGTCAAGCTTCTTTTTTAAAATCCTTATTTATTATTATTGCTGTAAACTTGCATTAATATTAACCACCATTGAACTGCTGCATTAAAGGAACAGTCCATCCAAAAATTAGCTGAAAATTTGCTTAAGATGTCCTCTCACTCAGGCCATCCAAGATTAGGATGAGTTTGTTTCTTCATCAGATTTGGAGAACTTGCTCACTAGTGCAGTGAATGGGTGCTGTCAGAATGAGAGTCCAAACAGCTGATAAAAACATCACAATAATCCACAAGTAATCCACACCACTCCAGTCCACCAGTTAATGTCTTGAGAAGCCAAAAGCTGCGTGTTTATGAGAAAAAAAATCCACCATTAAGACATTTTTAACTTCAAACTAGCTAAAATACGAGTCCATAATCCATAATAATGCTTCCTCCAGTGAAAAAGTGGTCTGGTCTGAATCAGGAGAGAAATCTGCACAGATCAAGCACCGTTTACAACAGTCCAAAACAGCTCTAAACAAATATGTGGCTGGATTTTGATGTGAGAGACAACAGGAGGTGGACTTTTTCACTCCATAATCCATAATAATGCTTCCTCCAGTGAAAAAGTGGTCTGGTCTGAATCAGGAGAGAAATCTGCACAGATCAAGCACCGTTTACAACAGTCCAAAACAGCTCTAAACAAATATGTGGCTGGATTTTGATGTGAGAGACAACAGGAGGTGGACTTTTTCACTCCATAATCCATAATAATGCTTCCTCCAGTGAAAAAGTGGTCTGGTCTGAATCAGGAGAGAAATCTGCACAGATCAAGCACCGTTTACAACAGTCCAAAACAGCTCTAAACAAATATGTGGCTGGATTTTGATGTGAGAGACAACAGGAGGTGGACTTTTTCACTCCATAATCCATAATAATGCTTCCTCCAGTGAAAAAGTGGTCTGGTCTGAATCAGGAGAGAAATCTGCACAGATCAAGCACCGTTTACAACAGTCCAAAACAGCTCTAAACAAATATGTGGCTGGATTTTGATGTGAGAGACAACAGGAGGTGGACTTTTTCACTCCATAATCCATAATAATAGTGTTATTATGGATTATGGAGTCGTATTTTGGCAAGAATGACAGTTTAAAGTAAAAAATATCTTAATGATGGATTTGTTTCTTTTGTCTTCTGTGATGTTTTTATCAGCTGTTTGGACTCTCATTCTGACGGCACCCATTCACTGCAGAGGAGCCATTGCTGAGACACTGATACAATGCTACATTTCTCCAAATCTGATGAAGAAACAAACTCACCTACATTTTGAATGGGCTAATTGTCTTTATTTTTGGGTGAACTTTTCCTTAACCACTTACACTATTTTAAAAAAGAATAAATTACCTTCGGCAACAGCCCAAAACTATGACTAAATAATTTTTGGTGATTGGTTGTTTTTTATGGCAAGTTGACCAATGAATGATTATGAAGGCAAGCATGATTTCATGTTGACTTTAGACCTGTAAGCTGCTGCATTATGTAACAGGCTGAATGCGTTTCCCATTGTGGAAGCTGTTGGCCAGTGAACATGGTTAAACTGCCAAGTCAAGCTAAAATCCCGCTGGTATTAAACATCCCAAGTTTTACATCTGTACAACACAAACGACTTTTACACAAGATGTTTGAGTTTGCACAGATGTTCCTCTTCAGAAACAAAACAAGTGTAAGAAAAGAGTCCGTGAGCATTTGTTTTCTCTCTCGTTCACACTTACTGAGCTGCGATCCGGTTGTGATCCAGGTCAAAGGTCAGCGAGTATCGAAAAACTTCACTGTAGACAGAGCATCACAAACATCATTATTGTGTTTTGAGATGATGATGATTGTGTTCATCCACATGATTGTTATTTACAATTGAACATCTTTGGAAAATGACATGCACAGATGAATCCGTCTTGAAGTGTATCTGTAAATGAGAAAAATATCATTCGCAATCACTATATTTATCATTTAATTTCTTTTAGATTTTAGGATTGTGTTTTGCATTTATCAAAAGTTTTGGGTGAGTCTTACAGAAAAATAATCCAAGGTCATCAAAAAAGTATGTATGCATTAGTTTTGTTTTAAAATATGTCTATATAGGTTTTATTGTTTTTTTTATTTCAGTTTTAGTTAAGTGCATCAAGTTAAACTAAATGAAAATGAGAATTTGTATATATTATTTATTTCAGTTAACTGTTTTTCCAAGTAAAAAAAAAAAAGTTTTTTTTTTTAATGGTTTTAGTTTTTTTTTTTTTTTTACTTCAATAACCCTTTCAGGGTTATTATATTATTTAATATATGTTCAGTATTTAATATATACAAAATTATATATTTAATATATAATCTTGCTGAGCAAAGAACATTAACAAAATATTTATTTAAAAACATTAAATACATAATCAATTAACATTATTAAATATATAATAAATTACATATATCTATATATATATATATATATATATATATATATATATATACACACATACACACAGTATAAACATTTAAATATTAAACATTTATATTTTAAAGTCAAATATGTAATGTATTTATATTTCAGGTCTTATGAATTCATACAAAAGCTTCCTTTTTGCTTAAGCTCTCAAATCAAATGGTCAGTATAATGCATGTCACATAAAGGTGGACGTCAATGACACTGTTACTGGTTTTCGCATGTCTTATGACTTACATTTCAGTCTGTTCCTCGCACAAAGCTATCATATGACTTCAGATGACTTGGAATAAAGCCTACGAGTCATATGGACTAACTTTATGGGGGTTTTGTCCTTGACAGCCATTGAGAAGGAAATGGCTATGAGAAGGAGCTATGAGAACGAAATAAAATAACAGAATGCGGGTTTGAGACTGAATTTTCATTTTTGGGTGAACTAGCCTTTTAAGTTACTCCCCAACACTGAAGAAAGACAGACACGCAGGGCTATATGCTTGTGATGGGATATCGGCCATGTGCCGGTCAGTAGTCTGGTCAAAAATAGCAGTGATGGGCGGCAGGGTCGCTGCGGCTGCTGATCTGACGAGAGCAGCAGATGTGTTTTATGCAACAGAGCAGATGAGATGCCGCTCCTCTCGCCATTCAGAGACCCCAAATATGGTGTATGGTCCAAAGGTCATTAAACCCACCCTACTGCTGAATCTACTGTTACAGTCAGGCGTTCACTCTCTTACCCAATGAGACGCGTCAGGGACAGGCCTCCGCAGCCACTGATGGCGGCCTGCAAAATAACACTCCAATCAACATTGCATTCAAAACAAATAGTGTAAACTCAGATTAAACAATCACATCAGATTTCTTTGCATTTAAAATCAACAGGAAATGGTGTTTGCAACACATTTAACTTTCGTAATTGGACATATTTCCTAAGATATTCAATGAGAAATGCAGTTTTCCAAGTAATTTTAACCACGTGGAATTAGTTCGATCTGGAGTTTTAGTGCTAGGGGGTCTGTGGAAAAGTTTAGAGAAAAGGTAAAAAATGTAAAAAAATAAATAAATAATAATAATTAGAAGAATACTAGAGAAGAAGAATAAATAAAAATAAGAATAAACAATATAAATAAGATTAAAATAAATAAATAAAAATTATATACAAATAAACAAATAATTATTTTAAATAAAAGTTCAAATAAAATAAAATAAATAAACTAAAAATTAGATTAAAATAAATATATTAAAATAAATAAATGAGTAAATAAACAATACATAAGTACAGCACTGTAATTATGGAAGCCCATTTCTGGCATGGAATAAAAAATTCTTAAAAAGGTAATTGTGACTTTTCATCTCACAATTTCGAGTTATAAAGAAAGAATTGCTAGATAAAAATTCTAAATAATATTATTTAGAAACATTAGTTTTTCACTGTATGCAAGTTTTATTTAGGGGTCCATGGCATCTAAAAGATTGAAACCCCCTGGGTTAGATGATGAAAAATGACTCTATTTGACAAGTGGTTGGAGTGAAGGCAATGAAAAATAGGACTCTTTGATGATTTGATAGCAAGCAGAACGATGACGTGTAATAAAGTGTTAAAGTGTGTCAGTTTTGATTACATGTTGACTTGCGCTGAATCATGTATGTGTTGTATGTGTTGTAATAAAATCTAAATGCATGATGTTTTCTCATTAAGCTTTCACTGTCAATGCAGTAACCTTTGAAATATAAGTCTGTTTGATACACACGGTCAGATTATGTTATGGCTGCATCCCAGTTTGCCTACTAATTGTCATAAATAGTATGAGAGATAAGAATTAATCATGTTGAAAATGTCAAAGGTGCTCAGATGGTTTACTATTCCTAAGGGATTTCTTGTGTGCATCCACCCACACTTTTTGAAGTAATATTACCCATAATTCCTTTGCACTGAAAATGAGGGTCTCTGATGGTTTTCCGTTCATTTATTTTCAGTTGTAAGAAATAGCAAGGAACATGAAGCTGCTGCATCAATACTTACATTCAAAAGTTTGGAATTATCAAGATTTTTTCATGTTTTTAAAAGAAGTCTCTTCTGCTCACCTAGGCTGCATTTATTTGATCAAAAAATACAGTAAAAACAGTAATACTGTGAAATATTATTACAATTTAAAATAACTGTTTTCTATTGTAATATATTGTAAAATGTAATTTACTCCTGTGATTACTCCAGTCTTCAGTGTCACGTGATCTTCAGAAATCATTCTAATATGCTGATTTGCTGCTCAAGAAACATTTCTGATTATTATCAATGTTGAAAACAGCTTTCATTATTAAATAAATATGATAAAATGATAATACATTTTACAATAAAATATTATAATATTATATTAAGTAACATTATAATAACATGTAATTTTTTCAGATTTCTCTGAGGAACAGAAAGTTCAAAAGAACAGCATTTATTAGAAATAGAAATCTTTTGTTACATTATAAATGTCTTTGCTGTTTTTAGTCAATTTAATGCATCCTTGATTAATAAAAGCACTATTTAGTATTTCAATAGTGTATGTATTGTTTCATAGTGAAATATATATTTTTAGTATGCAGTATGCAAATTGAGATGCAGCCGGTGATTCCAGACAGAGACTCCTGCGATGCTGCATGTCACATACATCAAACACTGCATGGATGTAAAGAGCTTCACCTCTCTGATGTCTTGGCCAGTTGTTCAAGCCTGTGAGGACATAATCAAAGTAACATATTAGTGCACAACAAACACCTGACAAACTGAGAAATAAATTCCTGTACATGTGTCATCTTACATTTCATACAGTTGACTGTTGACAAACATGACACAGGGCAACAACTGCGTGATGTAGTCCATAAATGCAGTTATATATGCCCTTACGATTTAAGATATTGGGGCAAAAAATTCCCCTGTATGAGTTATTGTTATTTATGTCATATGATAAGCGATTTATTTGATCAAAAAATACAGTAAAAACAGTAATACTGTGAAATATTATTACAATTTAAAATAACTGTTTTCTATTGTAATATATTGTAAAATGTAATTTACTCCTGTGATTACTCCAGTCTTCAGTGTCACGTGATCTTCAGAAATCATTCTAATATGCTGATTTGCTGCTCAAGAAACATTTCTGATTATTATCAATGTTGAAAACAGCTTTCATTATTAAATAAATATGATAAAATGATAATACATTTTACAATAAAATATTATAATATTATATTAAGTAACATTATAATAACATGTAATTTTTTCAGATTTCTCTGAGGAACAGAAAGTTCAAAAGAACAGCATTTATTAGAAATAGAAATCTTTTGTTACATTATAAATGTCTTTGCTGTTTTTAGTCAATTTAATGCATCCTTGATGAATAAAAGCACTATTTAGTATTTCAATAGTGTATGTATTGTTTCATAGTGAAATATATATTTTTAGTATGCAGTATGCAAATTGAGATGCAGCCGGTGATTCCAGACAGAGACTCCTGCGATGCTGCATGTCACATACATCAAACACTGCATGGATGTAAAGAGCTTCACCTCTCTGATGTCTTGGCCAGTTGTTCAAGCCTGTGAGGACATAATCAAAGTAACATATTAGTGCACAACAAACATCTGACAAACTGAGAAATACATTCCTGTACATGTGTCATCTTACATTTCATACAGTTGACTGTTGACAAACATGATACAGGGCAACAACTGCGTGATGTAGTCCATAAATGCAGTTATATATGCCCTTACGATTTAAGATATTGGGGCAAAAAATTCCACTGTATGAGTTATTGTTATTTATGTCATATGATAAGCGATATCACACGAGCAGCGAGAGCAATATCACACGAGTGCTGTTTTTGTCCCAAATAGCACAAGTGCAAATGTGATTTTATACAACAGTTCAGTGGATAAGAAGTTAATATTGTGTTATATTTTAAACAATGTTTTTGTTCAATTTTGCCAACAAAAATATTACCTATAAAGCCACAGCAGAACAGTTGTGCGTCTCTTAAAAACACAGCAGTGTTTTTTTTCTGAATGAATCCACGTTTGTGAACCAATGATTCAAAGACCCAGTTATAAAGAAAGCCATTTACTTCATTCCTGAATGAATCAGCCTTTGAATGAATCGAATGCATGAATGAATGACTCAATGACATTTACCACCACCTACTGGCAGTTTTATTATATTATAAAAAAAATAAAATAAAAAAAAACATTAAAGGGATAGTTTGCCCAAAAATATAAATTCTGTCATCTGAAGACTGTTGGTAACCAAGCTGTTTTGGTTAACAATGACTTTCACTGTATGAACAAAAAATACTGAGATGTCTTTTATGTTCCATAGTTTATGTTAGGCCGTTGTAGCATAAAAGTTTATGTGAAATAAATTTTATGTTGAATCAAATAAAATATTTATTTCTAAAGCTACTTTTTGTAATATCTATTGCTACTTTTCTCACTTAACACAATAATGGCTTTAAATTATTTTTGGGGGGTATTTTCACAGCCAAATTTAATGTGTGATTAATTAGATTAAAAATTTGAATCGACTGACAGCCCTAATATATAAATATATATATATATATATATGTGTGTGTGTGTGTATGTGTGTATTATGGGCTGAACTGTAAGAGAAACTGTCCTGCTGTGGCCTGTTTAACATCTGAATCATGTAAAGGCCAGAGAACTCTGATCACGTAACGCCATACCATCCCACAACCCCCTGCTGCGGTTTTACCTTTCTCTCTCCGCTTTGATTCGCTCCTCGTCACATCTGCAGAAAGAAGAGAGCACAAACTGTTATCACACTGTCACACATTACAAACACTGCGCATTTCTAAAACCTCATGCCTTCAACACAGAGAAATCTACGACTGCGTTCGGAACTGCCTAGATACTCGTACTATTTTTTACAGTATGCAGTATGTGTGCTATGTACAAGAAGTGCATTTTCTGTAATCCTGGAATACACAGATGACATACATTTATTAAAATATCCTACAATGTATCTTACAATGCAATGCACTTAAATTCACCTTTCATTTCCAACTGCAATATTGAATATGATTTGAAGTTAGGACACTAAAAAATTTATTAAAATGCCATTTTATTTCTGTCATGATAACGGGGCGCCACTTGGCAAATTAAACCTATAAAACCTACCATATCATATTTAAAATGCACATTCCTAAAGCCTCTAAATGATCAACATGATGAAAACTTTGCTGAAAAAACTGTCGCACGCAATCTACTCCATGTCTTCTGTCGTCTGATTGATTAGAGTTTTTTAATCACGTAAAAGCTCTTTTAGTGTAATTGTACAAACATACACCTTCAGCTCGTGCTTCACGTGTCTTTCTGCTGTCAAATCTTGACTGATTTTTATCAAGTAAACATAAGAATAACTTTAGTAACATTTCCAGATGAACACTTACTGAACTGAAGCAGCTCAGCTTTACTTGATTCTCCATAAAATCCTTTTCAAATGTGAGTCTCAAATATCTTCAGGCTTTTGAGGAAAATGTATTTGTTCATCTCTCAATCATCATTGGATTGCATTGCATTATATGTTTTCATCTTTTAAATCTCATCTTACTAAGACATATTATTGGAGATATAGAGTGACGACTGATATTTATAGCATTTTATGTAAGTATCTGCTGTACTGTTATAAAGATCTCATTGATTTACATTACAAGCATCAGAATTGCATCACATTTTGTCCATATAAATATCAGCATCTGCACCAAATTGCATATTTTTGCTCAGTTTGGCTCTCTGAATAAAAGTGAGCTTCTCACTATATCATACTATATGAGCTATAAAAAACCTGATGTATCAAAAATGATACTCAATAAACAGAATTGATATTCTGTCTAAAGGCTCAATATACTCTTTCATTTAAAAAAAAGTGATTTTTCAGACTATTATTTCATATGTCAGGCTTTACAGGGTTAAATATGCAACGTATTGAGATCATGTTAATGTGAAATGTTAATTTCTGCATACAGCTTCAACAAAACTCTATCATGCCCTTGTTTGTTTTAGTTTGCATGTACAAATGACATTCTCTCTGCGAGTGTTAATCAAAAGACATCCATGTGTCTCCTCCTGCTGGTGAAGCTCACTTACTGCAGCACGCACTTGGGAATCTGCACATGCTCCATGGGAACGATCAGAGCCAGTTCCTCCAGACTCTGGACGTAACGGATCTTATCCATGAATTTTACACTGCAGAGGAATTCAAATGTATTAAAATACATTCTACAAACTGTTGAGGGTGTTTATGTGATGTTCAGTGTTTCCTGACCTGATAAAGGGCCGCGAGATGGCCAGAACTGTCCGGATGAACCAGGAGGGATGTGCGATGATCAGACATTTGAGATTCTTTCTTAACCTGGATGTTAATTGAATAAAAAAAAAAAGAATTAATATGAAATTCCACTCCAAAACAGGTCATAACTAACATCAGTGTCCCATCTCACAAAGTATAAACAACACAAAGGATTTTTTTCATAATATGGGTTCTCATCTATGTCTCATTCAAGAATCAGCTTAGTTGTACCGTCTTTCGATCATCTGGTAGCATCTCTTGAGCCAGCTGATGCCCGGCATCCTCCTGCGCGGCGTGGCTCCGTTCAGATAGATGATCATGTAGTCTTCAGCTACCAGCAGCTCCAAACTACTGATCACATACCTGCAGAGACAATACAATAAAGCATTGAGATAAAACTTCAGAAAATATCCATAGTCCATGAGGAAGTGCAAACCTGTAAAATATCTGCATTTCTCTGTTGTAAAACAGGGTCTATAAAATCCGTTCAAAAGTCTCTTCTGCACACCAAGGCTACATTTACTTGATCAAAAATACAGCAAAAACAGTGAAATTGTGAAATATTATTTCAATTTAAAATAACTGTTTTCTATTTGAATATATTGTAAAATGTAATTTATTTCTGTGATCAAAGCTGTATTTTCAGCATCATTACTCCAGTCTTCAGTGTCACATGATCTTCAGAAATCATTCTAATATGCTGATCTGCTGCTCAAGAAACATTTCTGATTATTATCAATGTTGAAAACAGTTGTGCTGCTTCATATTTTTGTGGAAGCTGTGATACATTTAATTTTTTCAAAGTTCAAATGAACAGCATTTATTTGAAATAGAAATATTTTATAACATTATAAATGTGTTTACTGTCACTTTTGAGCAATTTAATGCATCCTTGCTGAATAAAATTATTAATTTCTTTAAAAAAACTTGCTTGTTATGCATGTAGAACATGGTTATTATAGTTAACTAAAATTAAAAAGTTTCTGAAATTAAAATCATTAAACTACTTGAAATAAAATTAACATTAACTTAAGTAAAATAAAATATAAAAAACTTTTAATTTTTACTAGTTGCCAAGTCAACTTTTTTCATTTAAATTTAGTTTATGCACTAAAATATGCACTAAAATAACTAAAACCGAAATAAAATTTATAAAAACTATATAGACATATATAAATAAAACTACTAAAAATGACAAAAACACAAAACAAAGTGACTAAAACTTACTAAAATTAAAATTAAAAATCTAAAAATAAAAACTGATTCAAAATATGAATAAAAACTATAACAGTACATCAACGATACTAAAATAACACTGATGTAGAAGACATATGTTTAAATAAATTAAATACAAAAATTCTATGTTTCTGGAAATATTCTGTATGTTGTGTGTATGAAAACACATTCATGGGTAATTCATAGTGACAAATTAAATGTAATAAAATAATAATAATATATATATATATAAAAAAAATAAAATAATTATTATTATTATTATTAATTTAACAAGATAATAAAAACTGTACAGCATATACAGCAGTTATATGAATTTCTTTAACATTCTATTTTGATTCTGCTTCCTTACATTCAAATTTGAATTATGATTCTGCATCTGTTTGCTAACTTGATTCAATTTGAACTCTGTTTAGGACACACAGTCTTTCTATAACCCAAACGTTTATGTTTATCTGATTTCAAATGCACACTGGTCTACTCTTTGACTAAACTGTGTCTGTGTCTTACAGAAAGAGGTTCTCCATGATGTAATTGTAGTCTGCGCAGCCGCTGTCGGGCAGATAGCAGGCAGCAAACACGATGATGGCATTCAGTCCTTCACCGTAATAACCTGTGAACAGAAACAGTAACATGAGATCAAGCTGAACACTTTCCATGTTCACTGATCCCACTGTTTGTGTAAAACGGCCTTGGAACATAATGTGCTGTATTTTCCCTTAAGTTCACTTACAATGTGCCAACAAACAATAAACATTTGTCATTTAAGTTTCATTTCTGTTTTCCATCCTTTAGAATTAAACAAGCTGTTTTTGCTACTGTAACTTTAAGATATAAATGACCTTGTTGTGATTATATAATGTTTTTGTATGTAAAGAGTGGGACGAGTTACACAACAAAGCTGAATTTAGTGTTAAGGGTTTTGTTCAAATCAGGGTTATTATAGGCCTAGTTAAAACAAAAGCTAAAAAATAAAAAAAATTACATTACTTGAAATAAAATAAACTTTAACTGAAACATAAAATAAAAAGGTAACACTTTACAACAAGGTTCCATTAGTTAACAACTTTAGTTAACATGAACTAAGCATGAACAATACTTCTACAGTATTTATTAATCATAGCTGATGTTAATTTTTAACATTTACTAATGCATTATTAAAATCAAAAGTTGTGCTTGTTAACATTAGTTAATGCACTGTGAACTAACATGAACTAACAATGAACAACTGTATTTTCATTAACTAACAAAGATGAATAAATACTGTAATAAATGTATTGTTCATTGTTTGTTCATGTTAGTTAATGCATTAAAGGCACAATATGTAATTTTCACCACTAGAGGGCGCATATTCAAAATAAACAAAGAGGCAAAGGCGTAGTTTGATGACGCCGTGACTGAGTGTGGAATCATGGGAGTTGTGGTCTTCATCTCCACAGCCGATGCAATCCGACGGGATTCGGGCAGAAATCATGTTCATGGATGAGCTAATGATTTATTAACTAGTAGAATGAAGCAGGGTGAGGCTGAAAGCCGTCGAAGCGAAACGAGGCGCTGAACGAGCGTGACACACGGCTCGAAAGCAGCGGAGCTTTTATTATGCCACAGTCGACCACTTCTGCTCCTTCCGGTCGTGCGTATGTGGGGTAAAGCAGTGCTGTTTTATCATACTACATACATTTAGTTCTGTTATAATGCTACTCTGTGCGGTCGTCACCGGTCTATTAAAACACACAACATATTAAAGCGTCTTTGGTGTTTCCATGTTTT
>NW_015540858.1:772140-789980 GCF_001515605.1 Sinocyclocheilus anshuiensis | reverse complement strand
AGATACATTTGAAAGTTCTGTTATAATGCTACTCTGTGCGGTCGTCACCGGTCTATTAAAACACACAACATATTAAAGCGTCTTTGGTGTTTCCATGTTTTCTACAAAACAAAACCGGAAATCGAGGGGTTATGACGTCATCGGCAGGCGACACAATGTCACTATAGACACGCTCCGTGACACTAGTTAAAATTGCTTATTTCTCTGGATTTAAACATTCTTCGAAACATTTGGGATAATGTAAGTACACAAGTCAGCAAAATATATAACACTGTTCTAGTGGTTTTTGGATATTTTAATAAAACAATCTTACATATTGTGCCTTAAACTAACATTAACTAATGGATCCTTATTGTAAAGTGTTACTATATATATATAGTATAAATATATATATAAATAAATAAAAGTTCTATCTGTGTCATTTCAAATATTGATATCATCGACTGACCTCCATGCGTGACGACACGCAGGTACGGCCTGATGACCTGCATGTCTATCCTGTGCTCCTGATCGCCGATGATCACCGTCCTCCACAGACGGCCCGTACCGTCGCCGCCGTCGCCGCCTGGACCCTTCGCACTGGCCACTGGAGTGTCGTCTGAAAAAACAATACGATCTGCATTTAATTGGGCAAATCTGAGTATGTTGTGTAACTAGATGAGTAAAGCTTGATGGCCTTGTCCGAAAGTTTGTAACTTTGAAAAGCTTTAATTTTGAAGATTTTACAAGTCTATAAAATCTTCTTAATATGATTTAGCACATTGCTAACATGTTTCTAGCATGATTTAACACAGTTACCATCATTTAGCACATTGCTAACACGATTTAATACAGGGCTAGTAATTTACTAGTATGATTTAACACATTGCTAGCATGTTTTAACATGTTTCTAGCATGATTTAGCACATTGCTAGCATGTTTCTAGTGTGATTTAACACATTGCTAACATGTTTTAACAGGTTGTTAGCATGATTTAGCACATTGCTAACATGTTTCTAGCATGAGTTAGCACAGTTAACATAATTTAACACATTGCTAACATGATTTTAATACAGTTCTAGTATTTTACTAGTATGATTTAACACATTGCTAGTATGTTTTAACAAGTTGTTAGCATGATTTAACACATCGCTGACATGTTTTAGCATGTTGTTATGATTTAACACACTGTTAGCATTATTTAGTATGGTGGTAGCATGTTTCTAAGATGATTTAGCACATTACTAGCACGATTTAATACATTTCTAGCACATTTCTAACATGTTTAATATGTTTTAGCATGATTTAATATTGTACTAGCATGTTTCTAGCATGATTTAACACGTTGCTAACATGTTTTAACAGGCTGTTAGCATGATTTAGCACAATGCTAACATGTTTCTAGCACGAGTTAGCACATTTAACTTAATTTAGCACATTGCTAACATGATTTGAATACAGTTCTAGTATTTTACTAGTATGATTTAGCACATTGCTGACATGTTTTAACATGCTGCTATCATGATTTAACACACTGTTAGCATTATTTAATATGGTGGTAGCATGTTTCTAAGACGATTTAGCACATTACTAGCACGTTTTAACATGTTGCTAGCATGATTTAAGACATTTCTAGCACATGTCTATCATGATTTAACATTGCTAACATGTTGTTATCATGATTTAATATTGTACTAGCATGTTTCTAACATGATTTAAAACATTGCTAACATGTTTTAGTATTTTGTTTGAATGATTTAACATGTTGTTAACATGATTTAGTGCTAGGCTGTTGCTAGCATGTTTGTAGCATGATTTAGCACATTGCTAGCATGTTTTAACATGTTGCTAACATGATTTAGCAAGTTGTTAGCATGAGTAGCTTTGGCAAACCAACATGAGATTTGTTCTGTAATGTTTCCTGTTTTCCAGCCAAAACCACACGACCTTTGACCTCTGGCTGACCTTCCCATTCCAGCTCGTTGCCGTTGTTGAGGGAGCCGAGAGAGTCGTCGTCTGGCGTGTCGATGTCGTCCACGTTTATGTCCAGGTCGTCTGGTGTTTCCAGGAAGTCGTCAGAAAGCAGCGACCCTTCGCTTTTATCCAGCGACAGGTTGATATCCGGAGCGATCAGCGTGCGGCGCTTCTGTCGGACAGAATCCACGTGATCCGCCGTCAGAGCTGGACAGAGAAATCACAAACATTTATAAAAGAAGCTGCCAAAATGAAACACATTTACATAAAAAAAAGAACCCCTTTAATTTATGAAAAACACTCTTCAACCAGAAGACAGCAGTGAATTTTTAGTATCATTAATATACTAATAGAGGATTCATTCATATTTTGAAATAGTTTTTATTTTTCTGCTTTTCATTTGCATTTTCATTTCAGTTTGTTTTAGTAATTCTGTTTTTTGTTGTTGTTTGTTTTCTTTTTATTTCATTTATTTTTCTTTTTACATTTTTATTCAGAGTGATATTTCAGTAATTTTAGTACTTCAACTTAAACTAAATGATAATTATGTTCTAAATATGAAATTTATTTTGAAATGTTATGTTTATGATATGTAATGAAATTATATTGGAAAAAAATTATGCTCTGGCAACTAATTGAAATAAAATGAAAGTTAATGTTTTTTATATTTCAATTCAGTTAACATTTATTTATTAACTAATAATTATTTTAAAAAATATATAATAATTATTTTAATAATTAAATATAAAACATTTTATTTTGTTCGTTTTAGTAATTTTGTGTTTTTGTCCGTTTTTTAGTTTGTTTTCCTTTTTTAAATGTCTATTTAATTTTAGTTTTAGTAATTGTACTACTTTGACTTAAACTAATAAAAAATTGTGTTATGATCATGAAATTTATTTTAAAATTTTATGATTATGATATGTAATGAAATTATGTTGAAAAACAATGTTGCCCAGGCAACTAATTGAAATAAAATGTTTAACTTTTTTATATATTTTATTTTATTTCAGTTAACATTTATATGTTAACTATTAATTACTTTTAAAAATATATAATTATTTTCTATAATTTAATATAAAATTATTAAAAATAAAAATATTTGTAATTTTAATTAATGGTGATTCAACTTTCAACCTGAACCAGTTTCCTCTTCTTCTAATGAAATCTGTGGATTATCTTTCTCAATTCTGCTATTTTATTAGCAGTGTGTCAATAAAGATTTCATAATAAAAGTCTTTTCCACAGTGAAAAACACATGGATGAGATGCACTGAGATGAACTTACCAGTGTTGTCAGTGAGTCCATCTAAATCACCGTCTTCAGGAAGAGGCCTGGAAATCAAGCCAGAGAAATTCTACAGACGACCACAACACACACACATCTACACATTCCCTCTGTCATTATAGAGCCACTTAAATTTACAATAATGACTCAGTGACCCACAATAATAATTGGCCTTTAAGCAGCACTATGCAACTTTTTCTGTGTTCAAAATTTGCAAAATGTATATAATGAGCGAGTACATCATGAATTAATCTTCCAAAACGCGTTTTTGTCTTATTCCGAATCGCTACGGTACACTTATAATAAGTACTTATATTTGGACTATTGTAGCCTGGTCGGGTCGTCACCGCTGCGGAGTAACACATACCTGCGTGAATCGCCAGAGACATAAACTTAGAGAAGTAGCTCCGGTTGGAATGTTCTTCCGCGGGATGTGTGCAGTTCTGTTTATTAACCGCTAGAGCGCCAAAAGTTACATAGTGCTGCTTTAACTGGTTGTTGAGTTATTTAATGTATAGTTTTTTTGCTAGTGTTGCTAGGTTATTAATGGTGGTTGCTAGGGTGTTTGGGGTGCCTTTTAAGCTTACTAGTCAAGTGAAAAGAGTCATGCATCCTCAAGTCTCTGTGATAAATATAGCACTTTTACTACAGAACAGAGACAGTTAACAAGCTACAGCCTCAAGATTAAACAATAATTCAACACGATGATGATTAAGTCGGTTTTGGCTCACACAGAGGTCAGTGGTAATGTACACACATTCTGTAAATGATGCCGTTTGCACTTCTGTGTGGAGCCTGAACAAACAGTATGTTTCAGCAGGAGTGAAGCACACAATTAACCCATCATTCTCTGGCATTACCATCAGCAGTGTTTGTGTATCTCGTGCTGACTACAGTCGGTGTGTAATTACCCAGCAGGCTGTGCGGTGTCAGGGGACGTGCTGCTGGTTAATTAGAGAGTGCAGTGCAATAATGAGGGTTACAGAACTCAGTTCAGACAATTTTTGCGACCGGATGCTTATAAAGATAGTGTCTGCTGCATCCATTATCTGTCTAAACCATTATCATGAAGTAAGTTTTAATGTTTGACACTAATATAAAATGTACCATTCTTTGCATATGCACCATTGTAATATGTAGTATATGGAATATTAATCTGTGGTAATGGTAATCTATCAGTACACTGAAAGCTAACATAAAACCATGCAGTTGTTAAGGATCTATTTCAACTGATCTAAGCCTTAAAAAGTAACTTTATTTTTAAAGTAAGTTTCTTTTTATAATGAAATCAGACTAATTAAATTATGAAATATTAAATTGCATAAAGACTATTATATCATCAATCATTTATTTCAATATTATTTATTAATATTATAAACAAACAAATTAATTAATTAATTAAATATTAAATTAAATAATATAATTAAATATTATATTGCACAAAACTGTTACCACATGAAGCATATATATATATATATATATATATATATATATTAAATATATAATTATATAATTGCATAAAACAGTTACCACATTAAGCATTATTGTAATATTTTTTATTAATATTAATAAAACCAATTATTACATGAAGCATTTATTTAAATATTATTATTGATTAATATTATTTAATATATATTAATAGCATTAATGAAGCATTTATTTAAATAATACGAATAAAAATATTAAAATTAATGAATGAATTAACAAACAAACCGATTAATAAAGCCAGTTACTACATGAAGCATTTATTAAAATATTATTATTGATTAATATTATTTAATATATATTACATTCCATAAAAACAGTTACCACGTGAAGCATTTATTTTAATAATACTAATAAAAATATTAAAATAAAGAAATAAATAAAGAAACATAGAAACAAACAAACCTATTAATAAAACCAGTTACTACATGAAGCATTTATTTAAATATTATTATTGATTAATATTATTTAATATATATTAATAGCATTAATGAAGCATTTATTTAAATATTATTATTGATTAATATTATTTAATATATTAAATTCCATAAAACAGTTATCACGTGAAGCATTTATTAAAATAATATTAATTGCAAATTATTTAAATAAATACATAAATAAATAGTTACCACATGAGGAATTTATAGGCTACTTGACAACATTTTTTTTTTTTTTACAGTGTACCATAGTATATATCAAAGTATTATGATATTACCATAGGATATAATCGCTGTGCCATGGTGATTTAGGATTATTTCATCAGAAATTGTGTGTAAAACTTTAAATGCAAAATTATCAAAAGCTAAAACATAATCAGGTTCATCAGAGAGAAAGTTGTACATGACAATTAAAAACCTACTTCAGCAAGATTTTGTTCAGTGTGGGTTTATGTGATAATGTGCACAATCAATTATTCAGCACTCTGTGTCTCTTACTAGCCTCATTGTCATGGCAACACTGATGACCTCATATTTGTCCAGAAATGGTAATGCATTATTATGTAAGGCTGTGCTCTTTATGTCTTCATGTACTGTATGTTGACCCACATGCTGCTTCTGGACTGTTTATGCCATGATTCACCTTCATTTCTCCCTCATGTGCAGCTAGATAACACATCCTCAGCTCCACACGCTCTGAGCTCTAATATTGATCTGACATAATCGATCAGAATTCAAAGACGCCTGCGCTGCGGAGGAAAATAACTCGCCACTAACAAGCCTCATGGATGTTTACAAGCCTGGTGTCATATAGCAGAGGTGGAAATCTGCTTATTAGCAAGGAAAAATCATTATAACTAGTATCAATATACAGATCAATAGCAGTACTGATCGTGTACACACATTTTGGAGTAATTAAAATGTTGTTGAATGAAGTCTCTTCTGCTCACAAGGCCGCGTTTATTTGATAAAAAAATACAGTAAAATTTGTAAAATGTGAAATATTTTTACAATTTAAAATAACAGTTTTCTATGTGAATATATCGTAAAATGTAATTTATTGCTGTGTTGCAAAGCTGAATTTTCAGCATCATTCCTCCAGTCTTCAGTGTCACATGATCTTCAGAAATCATTCTAATATGCTGATCTGCTGCTCAAGAAACATTTCTGATATTGAAAACAGTTCATATTTTTTTGTGGAAACTGATACATTTTATTTTTCAGGATTCTTTAATGAATGCAAAGTTCAGAAGAACAGCATTTATTTGAAATAGAAATCTTTTGCAACATTATAAATGTCCTTACTGTCACTTTTGATCAATTTAATGTATCCTTGATTAAATTAATTTCTTTAAAATAAAACTCTTACTGACCCCAAACTTTTGAATGATCAGTTCCCACAAAAATATGAAGCGGCTCAACTGTTTTCAACATTGATAATAATCAGAAATGTTTCAGTATTACAGTAGTAAACAGTCAAAAGTCAGATCTCAATGTGAACTCAAACATTTATCATCAATTCTTCAAAGACCAAATGATCTGAGCTTCTATCCACATTCACTTCAGCTCTTATTTATGTCAAAAACTATGCTAAAATGCTACAATTTCAACCTCTCTATGTTGCATTTGAAGTTGAGCACAATGCATTGTGGGATACAGAATCTCATGCACTGCATACTGCACATTTGGGAAATGTTGTAGGTCATATTCTGTGCAAACAGAAGATTCATATGCACAGGTATGCAAAAATAGCATGGTAGTATGTTATTCTGAACACAGAGTCAGTGTTTATGTCTCAGTCAGTCAGACAGCGGCTGAAGGTCTTACCGTGGGAAATCATCGTCTTGCCACTCATCTTTCACCTTCATGTTCTCCATGCGTAAAGTGGCTTCAGTGGTTCCCATCCTCTGCTCCCGATCACACTGAGAAGATCAGCACATTCAGAGGTGGCTATACAGGCTAAAACCACATATTATTCTCTCAATTACTTCTCTTAAATGAGCTAATGGCATTAAGTTTCTCTCTTCAGCAAGTAACATGATTTGAGGAATACATGGAATGTGTTTCACGCCTGTACTTAATATTTTGAATTGACTTAACAGTGATATTGTGTTTATGGCTGAAACACTCTCAAATCACTCCCCATCAGAGGTTTGTCAACATGACAAAAAAACTTAAACTTATTTTATTTCAGCTTAAACATTTTTTTTTTGTTTACTTTGACATACTAAATAACTAAAACTAAAATCGAAATGAATAAAAACTATATGGACATATTTGAAAACACAATAAATAATAAAGTGATGAAAACGCACCAAATTAATAAAAATTGAACTAAAATGAAAATGGAAAATACAAAAATACAAACGAATTCAAAAAAATGAATCAAATAAAATATAACAAAATTAAACATTTTATTTCAGCTAGTTGCCAAAGCAACATTTCACATTTTTATTTTGTTTAAAAATAACAAAAATAAAATGTATTTAAGAAATAAATAATAAAAATGACAAAAACACACCAATATTAAAATTAAAATGGAAAATACAAAAATAAAAACGAATTCTAAATATAAAAAAGAAATCAAATAAAATATAAAAAACCAAACTTAGTTTATTTAAGCTAGTTGCCAAAGCAACATTTCCCATTTTCATTTAGTTTAAACTGATGTACTAAAATAACTCAAACAAAAACCTAATAAATAATAGGCATATTTAAAAAATACAATAAATAATACAAATTACAAAAACACAACACAATTACTAAAACTTGAACTACAACTAAATGATTAATCAAAATTTTAAAAAGGAAAATACAAAAATAAAAACTTAAACATTTTATTTCAGCTATAGTTGCCAAAGTAACATTTCCCTAAAACTAAAATAAACGTAAAAATTAATAAAAACTATATAGACACATATATATTTTTAAACATTTAATAATGAAATAACAAAAACAGAGTACAAACATTTTTAAACTGAATGAAAACTGAAAAAACAAAAATGAAAACTCAAAATATTACAACAAATTAAAAAAATCTCTTTCTCTCTCTCTCTTTCTCTCTCTATATATATATATATATATATAGTATAATGCTAATATAATCTTTCATCAAAATATAATAACTGCAGATCTGAAATATTTTCATTTGTTTGTTGACATTGCCTACAGTATTTAACCCTCCCCTCATCAACCTGTCACATACAAACACCTTTCAGCATCCAATCAGTTCCACACGGAGAAATCTACATTTATCTCACTGAACGTCCTGTTTACTCAGAAATACGTCACGCTGTGGAATTAAAAGGGGTTGCAAACATGGCTCATCTGGTCAAACACTCACAGCAGAAGGGAGTTTCTCTCAGCAGGCGCTGGTTTCTCTCTGTGCTTCACCTTCAGGCCTGTTGATTTCTCAGCTCTTGATTAAATCCATAGCGTTCATGCCGGACGGCGAACTTCAGAGCTGACTCTGTCTGTCTGTCTGTCTGTCTGTCTGTCTGTCGGGTGAAGCCGGTCCCGTCTGTGGTTCTCCTCAGACAAAGGGAGGCATCTGGGGCGGGTGGATGATTTTCAGTGTCTCAGGATCTGTGCATGGCCATTATCATCCAGAAACGACAACATACAGATTACTTTTGAGCAGTTATCAGATGTGTTTTTTAATTCTTCTTCACTCCAGATTACGTCATGTCACCTGGCGTCTCCTCCCCTTCCTTTTATCCTTCTCTCTATTATATGGTGCATTTATCGCCCTCCTTTATAAAAGGTAAACCTTTCCGAACCTTGCTGTATGTGGAGCAAGCTGTAAAAGATGGACATCTCCTTACTGTTCCCTAGCAACAGCATCCCTGTCTCTCCATCCCAGCACAGTCTCTCCTCTGTATGTTCCTCTCTCATTCTCTCTCTCACAGCAGAGAGACTGGAAACACAGACTCCTCCCTCGGTCTCCTGTGATTGGTGGAGCTGCATTTCCTGCTGCGCTCTGATTGGCTGAGGCTCTGTGTGATAATGTCATCTGTTTAGTACTCAGGAGGCTTGTGTATCAGGCTTGTGCTAGCAGGCTTTGTGCTGGTGCAAGCTCAGTGCATGTAATATGACATTTGCAGTCTATATAGACCAGGAAATTAGTCAAATAATGTTTCTTTACATAACAGTTGATCAATTATTTTTATTTTATTGGTAAATTTAAAACCATATTATTATTCATAAATTAAAATGAGGAAAATGCAACTACTTGTAACCTGCAAAACATGTTTAATGTAACATCACAGTAGTAGTAATAATAATAATTATTATTATTATTATTATGCTAGTTGTTGTTGTTGATATAATAATTAATAATAATTATAATAAAAATATAATAGAATATTCTAATTAAAATTATTTAAAAAAGTAATAAATATAAGTTATACTATTACAATTACAATAATATTACAACAATTACAAAATAATAATTATGATTATTTTGTTGTTGTTTTCATTATTAATATAATTATAAGTATTGTATTATAATAAAAACACTAATTAAAAATAAATGTTGCTGTTGTTTGTTAATAATTATATTTTAAAATGTAACTGTAAATATAAATAACAATAATTATTATTAATATCATGGTTATTATAATTTAAAATAATAATTTTATGTTTTTATGTTGTTATTAATATAACAAATTATTATTATTATTATTTTTATTAATATCAGTTATATTACAATTATAATCACAATTATAAAAAAATAAACAATGTTTTGTTATTAATAATAATAATAAAAATAAGTAAAATAATAATAATTAAAAAATTACTTTTATGATTATTAACCACAGTTATATTATAATAATTTAATAATAATAATACTTATTATTATTTTTAGATTAATAACATCAACAACATCAAAAGAACCAACTACAACAGCAAAATTATTAATATTATTATTATTAATATTAATTATTTTAGTATCTTTGAGAAATGGTTAGTTTTTATTAATATTTTGAATAATATAATAATATATTTTATTAGTTTAACTTTTTTTTTAGATTTTCATCTAATATTTATATTAGATTTTTGTTTGAGTCTTAGTGATTGACAAAACCATTTGAGGACCGTTTTAAAAAGAGTTTATGATGTTTATGGCCGTATACATTCATAATGAATGGCCCAAATGGCCTTGCAAAGCCTAATCCCAAACCGCTGCATTATTCAGCAATAATAATAATAATAGCAAAATTAGCAAAATTATTAATATTATTATTATTAATATTAATAATAATAACAACAATAATAATATTTGTATTATTATTATTATTATTGCTGAATAATGCAGCGGTTTGGGATTAGGCTTTGCAAGGCCATTTGGGCCATTCATTATGAATGTATACGGCCATAAACATCATAAACTCTTTTTAAAACGGTCCTCAAATGGTTTTGTCAATCACAGAGACGACTTCATAAAGGATGAGAGTGAATTTAGAGAGATGCTGTCTGTTCGAGACGGAGCCTGGGGTTTTTCTGTCGGGACAAACACTGACCTGAAACATCAGAGCGTCCATTAAAACCCACTCAATCATTCAGGACAGCCAGCCATGTGGAATTCAGCACCGAGTGCTTTCTTTTTGTATTTCAACCTTCAACCAAGTTCACAAAATACATGCAGTGTTCTAAAATATCATAATGATTGATTTCAATATTAGATAGTTGCATTTGATTGCACAACATATACATTTGTACCAGAAGAACAGCTGTGAATATTAATGCCAATATGGTTCACAAATTTACAAAATATTCTAAATTAATAAATATAAATTATATATTTGTTAGAGTGATAAATATAATATTCAACTGCTGAAATTTTAAGTTCAGAGCTGTACTTCACTGTACTCACCATACGATAGAGCTGGAGTTCAAACAAACCTCCATGAGGCTCCTGTCCACAGGCAGCAGAGCAGCGAGAACTTGATCTGATTAAAGAGAAAATAAAAGCATTCAGTTTTTCAACTTTATATGCGCAGGCACACTTCACATAGAGAGCAGAGGGGTAAGGTGTGCCAACATTTACCTTTACTCTAATCAAAGTGAAATGAGGTTAAATTTAAACATCTAATTACATTTCAGAATGTGATCAAAAAAAGAATCACTATAACACAGTGCCATAATAACATAAGTAAAAAGTTTTCAATTAACAAAAACAATTTGTTAGTAGTTTAATTTTAGTTAACAACAATTTTATAATTGTAAAATAAATAATTATTTTCACCTAATATTTATATTTTATTTCAGCCTTATTGCAATTAACAAAAACTATTTTTAAGTTTTTATTTAAAAATTGTATAACAGTAAAAAAAAATAATTTACTAAATAGGCCTAATTATTATTTTCATATAATATTTATTCATTTTAATTTTAGTTACACAGCTTCATGCTCATGTTTCATTTTTTCAACAGTATTTGTAATTAAAAACGTTTATTGTATTAGAAAGGCATGCAAAAAAGCATTTTTCACTAGTTGTCTCAGACTTTGTACATGTTTTCTGTTAATAAAACGAATGAACACTAGTTGATATGTATTTCAGATCAGCAGAATTATGCATGAAGATAACAGCTGTTCGTCCTTGGCCCAAGGTGAGGCATTTATAATGAGCTAAGCTCTTGAGCCGTTTTCATCACCCTCATCTTCATCACAGGTGCCAAATCTGTAACTCGCACACCCCTATTGTCTTCATATTGTTATCGTTGCTCCAAAACAAGCTTCTGAACCAGAAAACTTGCTTCTGGAAAGCCGCTTTCTGAAACGAGTGGATACTGGATAGTTCATCTAATCTTCAGGCCTAAAAGCAGAGAAGATGTCCTTCCTCCTGCAGCAGATGTTGGGGGACAAACTGAAGAACATGACAGGAGGAGGAAACACCGACGGAGAGGAGAAAGAGGGCGGAAAAGAGACGGCGGCGTCCAAAGGAATGAGCAGGGAAGAGTTCGAGGAGTATCAGAAACAACTGATCGAGGAGAAGTGAGTCAAACACAAAAAAAATGTGAAATGCATGGGAAGTGTCGATTGCGGCGTTACATTTACTGTTGCATCAAATTTCTTTTTATTGTGCTTTTCGCACCGTTGAGCGTTTGAACCAATCACACACGTTTCTGTTGAGTTTATGAACGCAGTGGCCAATCAGAAGCGTTTTGATTCGTCAGCGCGGAGAACTCGGGAACTGTTCAGTGTGCGCTCTCGCTGACTGAGAATTCATAAATAATTTTATAATCATTTATCAGCATTCTCGAATTCCCTCATCATCATTGAAGTGCAGAAGAGATAAGTAAGAGATTGATGAAGTGTAGACAGCAGTGTTGGGTAAGTTACTCAAAAAAGTAATCCGCTACAAATGACTAATTACTCCTTTAAGATCGCAATTGAATTGCATTACTAATTAGCTACTGCATTTAAAAAGTAATCAGATTACTTTACTTTCAAGTTTATTTTACTTTGCAAGTTATCAAACAAAAAAGTGAAACTCATAGTTCTTTCAGTAATTTAGGCCTAATATTGACTGAAAAATTACATATGAAACCAGCAACTTGAAGGATCACTTGAATTTTTTCCAGATATCAGAGAAAATAACTTAAAATGTTCCATCATTTTTGATCGTATGGATAAGAGTAATACATCATTAATTAATACATACATTAAGTAACATAATTTTATTGACATTAGTAACTGTAATCAAATCACATTAATTTAAAATGTAATGCATTGCTGCGTTATCAGGAAAAGTAATTCGAATACAGTAACATGTTATACCCAACTCTGCAAGACAGCTTCAGTGATTATAACAGGAGTTTTTGTGAAAGTGAACTCACATCAGACTGAAGACATGGACCCAGGGCTGGACTGGGACACAGTTTCAGGCCGGGAAATCTCAGACCATCCTAAACACCCACAACAAATTCTAAAAGCCACAAATATCTCTGTCTCTTCCTTTTTGTTCTTGTACCTGTCACTTCTTCACCAGCAGGGTTATGAACAGAACTGTGTCCTTGTTGCAAATCAACCACCTTTTAGGAATATTTGTTAGCACAGAATATTGCTATTTATTTTAAAATGACTTAAATACCCTAGATTTAACAAACCTATATTTCCAACCACATTTTCTAAAGTGCCTAAATGTCAAAATTAGTTCATCGACATTAATAATCATTTATAGAATATCAAGAGCAATGATTAATAATTTAGTCATGATATTGCAGCTTTGCTCTCTAATGAGTTCTTGTTTCTTTAATTAATAGGCTATTTACATTATGCAATTTTTGTGTAAATACATGAGCAGCATTAAACAGTCTGTAAATAAACATAAATGCAGTGAAATATGGCTTTTGTTGATGAGGGGAAAAAAGACTGGTAACATTGTGACAGATTAAACTGGTTAAATATAATTACTTAAATAAACAACACAGACATATTTAATAGAGTAATTATATAACTGTCCCAAAGGTAAAAAAAAAAAACAAACAAACTTGGAAATCAGCTAATAAGACAACTTTAACCACAAAATGTCCTGATCAAAATAAGCAGCAAGCACAGACCTATTTTGGTGACTTTCAGTGAATCTCATTGGATGTTACACATAATTGAATATTAAGCATCATAATGTTCTGATTGGCTGATTTTGTTTTTGAGTTTTTGCTTTCAAAGAGCATTAAAACTGATTTAAGCAGCGATAAACCATTATTCAGTTTCATCCAGAGCTAAAACTGATTAAATGCATAAAACTTTATGCAAATAAGTATTGAAGGAGAGATGACCAATGAGAGGGCAAACAGTGGATGTCATGTGACCACATTTGTGTAGTACATTTACTAACAAACAACAACAACACAGTGACACAATGTTTGCCAGAGATTAATGACTGTCATTAATGACCAGATATTATAAAGACAGGTTCATGACACAATTTATTGTGGTCTCAAACTTTTTTTTTTTTTTTTTAGTTTTTCTTGTATTTTTAACTTTTTTTTTTTTTTGTAGTTTTTCATGTATTATTTACATTTTATTTTATTTAACAAAACGATTTGTTAATATCTTAATTTTTAGTTTCATCTAATATTTAGATTTTATTTAAGCTTTATTTCAATGAACAAAAACGATTTTATAATTGTTTAATTTTTAGTTTACAATAATTTTATTATTGTAAAAATAATTAACTAAACAATACTTATTTTTCATCCAATATTTACACACACAGTTACCATAGTAATTATTTGTATAACTATGGTATTTTGGTGGAAGCGTAGTTTACCAAAGTTAGCATAATTTTTTAATAGAAAAAGAATTAACTAAATAATTAGTTAAATATGAAAATAATAAATAAAAAATAAAAACTATTATTAATAATTATTATTAATTTATAACAATATAATTGTACACTGTAAAAAATGACCATAAATTTAACGGTAAAAGACTAAAAATGCTACAGTAAAAACTGTTAAATGGTTAACAGTAAATTCCCCTACTATACACAGTGAAAAACTGTATTGGACATTACATGTATTGGACATTAATTTTACGGTAGTATACCGTTTTTGGAAGTGAAAAGAAACCCGTATAATTTACAGTGAATAACCGTAAATTTACATTCCCAGAATTCCCTGCGTTACATTTCAAATTTGATGTTTTTTTGTTGAAATAACTATGTTTCTTCTTAGTTTTTTCTTATCAGTTTTGTATATTAGGGTTGTGTGTTACACCTAATGTTGTTAAATGAATGTTCATTGCATTATTTCAGTTTCATGTGTGTTACCATGATGGTGTTTGGTGTTTGTGTGAATGACACTGTGCACCTTCTATATATGTTATTATCTAAAAGCTGCTTGTGATGGGCTTTGGTTCATCATGTGACTTTCTCATCACCGCCTGCTTTTGATGGTTATCAGTGTATTACAAAGGTACAAAACAGATTTCAGTACTTCAATAGGTTGGCATATTAACATTATTTCAGTTAATGAAATTACGGTATTTAACTGTAAATTTAAGTTAAAACCGTAAAACCTAAAACGTTGCTATCGTGTTTTTTACTGTAAAATTCCGGCAACCACAACTGTTTTTTTTTTACAGTGTAAGTATAATTACTAATAACTTTGGATGTCTGCGAATTCTACTATAGTATATACAGTACCAAAGTAAAAAAATAAATAAATAAAATAAAAAAAGCCTGATTGTTATGTAATAATATCACATTCTAATGTTTCAGCAAAACTGCATCATTTAATGACAGCTGTATTGGTTTTTATTTAGATCCTTTGAATTCCACGTAGTGCACAGTGATGTTTATAAACATAATGAAATCGTCTTAGTCTGTAATTATTGTCTTATCCTAATTCCCATTTCCTGTGGCATCCTGCCGGCCAATAGCGGGATCAGTCCATTACAGCCGCTACCGCTGATGTCAGAGATGCCTGACACTATATTACAATGATTGTTTGTCATGATTGAAAATATAAACAAACAGTCTAGTGTGCATTCATTTAATGATGGGAAATAAAGACACTAAACTCTCCAGCCGGACATCTGAAGATCAGGAGTGAAACGAGAAAGCTCTCAGTGTGAAAGCTCGTTACTGTGACATCTCGGAAAAAAGCCTACACACACATTGTCGTAATGTTGCTTTGCAATACACCTCATCTCTTTATATAACGCCCGATAGCATTAAGTCCAGAACTGGGTCACGAGAGTCCTTACTGGGTCAAAGGCCACGGCCTTTAGTGTGATCCAACCACAACAACTAGTTACATCAGAAAATCATCACAGATTTACACACAGGTGCATCTGTGGCAGTGTTATTTATTTAATATTTTTATTCATGATTTTTATAACCAATTATTTATTTATATAAATATAAATAATACTAAAATAACAATGACAAAGCTACTATGGTTATTTTTATTATTATTTTTTACAATTATAATTAATTAATTGTTTAGCTAATTATGCATGTGCTTTTGTCATTTTTATTATTATTTTTCTTTATTTTCCAATAATAATTTCTGTGTAATTCTAAAAATATTAACTAATTAATTAATTAATTAATTATAAAAAAAGAATGAATGAAATAGTTATAATAAAATAATAAAAATAACTATGGTAAATTTGTGTTTTTTAGTAATATTTATGTACTATAATAGTTTTTATGAATACATTGAATTAGCTTTGTTTTCATTTTAATTTTAGTTAATTTTTTTAGTAATGTTTTTAGTTTATTCGTTTTTGATTATTTTTTTATTTAATTTGTAATTAATTTTAATTAATTTCAATTAACAAAAAAAAATAATATAATAATATAATAAAGTAGTTTTAGGGATATCAAAGTTTGCATTTGTATGTTGTTTAATATAGTAAGTATTACAGCGTCGTCCCTGTTTGACTCTAGATATAAAGCCACCTGCTCCATATTTTAGCTCTAAAACCTTCTAACCTTCTTAGGCTCTATCCTGCTGCAGGTCAGCTTGTGCTGTTAACTGGGCTATTGCTTATTTCTGTAAGCAACAGTCTGTAGATCCGTATGAACGATGGCTAATCTCTGTGGGTCAGAGTAATACGATTGTGAGGACTAGTTAGGAAGACGCTCAGATTGATTGGTTTCAGGTAAAACCACTAAACAGCATGTAAATAATCACTTAATTTCTGCCCATGTAAATTATAGGCTAATTATGTCACTTCAGCTATACGGTCAATCTCACACAGTGGAGATCAAAATTAGAGAACAACCTACAATTTCCTCAATTTTGAGGTCACTGCTGCTTAGTCCTATTTGAAGTTATCCTAACAGGAGCAGAAGGGCAGTTTTTTAAGCATATTTCATAAATTAATTGTATTCTGAAGCACAGTATAAAAACTTAAATGAGATTTGAAAAAGTAAAAGTAATAAAAGTAAAGACTGAAGAGTGTGTGTATATATAATTGTATATATATATATATATATATATTCTCATATTTCAGCAATGAGAAGTTGCATAAGAATATGCTTAATTTTCATGAAAATAATGGAAAAATCTTTGATGTTAACATTTACATTTTTAGCATTTAAATGAACATTTTTCAATTTTGCTTCAACAAAATAGAATTTCTTATTTCTTCGGTGCATGTGACGCGCAGCAAAGCGTTTGTAATGCTGAAGACCTCAGAAAATCCTGAACGTGCACATTGTTAGTAGATCTGGTTAGCTGTTGTCTAACATGAACTAATGTCGTAAAAACTTTAAATAAACAATGCATTAACATGTTGCATGTTTTATTGACAGAATCGCCAGGGACCAGGAGTTTGCTACAAAAAAAGCCGAGCGAGCAAACTTACGAGTGCTGATGCGTGACAAATACAGAATACCACAGGTAACAGATCACAGGTTCATCATGATAACCAACTGGAAACCTACAATTTCCTAAATTTCAAGGTCACTGCTTAGTCCTATTTGAAGTTATTCTAACAGGAGTTGAAGGGCAGTTTTTTAAGCATATTTCATAAATTAATTGTATTCTGAAGCACAGTATAAAAACTTAAATGAGATTTGAAAAAGAACTCTGATCAAAATTAAAGAACACTTACAGATACCTCCAAGTTATGGTTGTTAATCTGGCACCTGGTGTTAATTTCCTTAATTATATAAAAAACCCTATTTAACTTCGCAGCATTCCTGCAATTTTCAC
>NW_015540858.1:761265-771470 GCF_001515605.1 Sinocyclocheilus anshuiensis | reverse complement strand
GTAGATCTGGTTAGCTGTTGTCTAACATGAACTAATGTCGTAAAAACTTTAAATAAACAATGCATTAACATGTTGCATGTTTTATTGACAGAATCGCCAGGGACCAGGAGTTTGCTACAAAAAAAGCCGAGCGAGCAAACTTACGAGTGCTGATGCGTGACAAATACAGAATACCACAGGTAACAGATCACAGGTTCATCATGATAACCAACTGGAAATAATTATATTTATATTATTTATATGATTAATAATATAACATGCTGGGATAATCTCACGAATAACATGTCCAGATTGCACTGATTTGATTTTGGGGTGACATTTGTTAATATATTGAAATGTTTATGAAATCCAAACTAAGTTAAAACTAAAGCTACTGTATCAAATTTCTAAAGCCTCTAAATGAGCAACTTGATGAAAACTTTGCTGAAAAACCTCTTGCCACACAATCGACATGCCTTCTGTCGTCTGATTGATAGTTTAGAGTTTTTTATCCAATAAAAGGTCTTTTAATGTAATTGTACAAACGTCCAGCTTAAAGGGTAAGTTCACCCAAAAATGAAAATTAGGCTGTGTTTTACAGTGAGCGCAAGCTAGATTCAAGTGATTATTACGTTTTGAATATGGATATTTTTCTTACAAAAACGCATCGATTCGCTACAGAAGGCCTTTGTTCACCCCCCGGAGCCGTGTGAGATGCTTTTTTTATGGATGGGCGATTTTTATTTAAGTTCTTTTCGACTGAAGCAATGCAACACCCGCTGAGTGGCATTAAACAGCTTGAAAGATCAAAGATCATTTTTAATATAACTCTGACTGGATCTGTCTGAAAGAAGAAAGTCATATACACCTAGGATGCCTCGGGGGTGAGTAAAACACAGCCTAATTTTCATTTTTGGGTGAACTAACCCTTTAAGCTTGTGCTGCATGTGTATTTTTGCTGTGAAATCTTTACTGATGTTTATCAAGTAAATGTTAGAATAACTTATTAAATATTAATAATATTTCCAGATGAACACTTACTGGACTGAAGCAACGTAAATTTACTTGATTATCTATAAAATCCTGTTATATAATCCTGCTATATAAAATCATCATTGTATTGCATTGCATCACATTATATGCTTTGATTATCAAACTAAGCATCTAAATATCATCTTACTAGACACATTATTAGAGATATGGAGTGATGACTGATTTTTATATCATTTTATGTAAGTATCTGCTATACTGTTATAAAAATCTCATTATTTTACATTACAGGCATCAGATTTTCATCACTTTTTGATCATATAAATATCAGCATCTGCACCAAATTGCACATTTTTGCTCAGTTTGGGTCTCTAAATAAAACTGAGCTGTTTTTCCTCCATATTCTTGATGTATCAGCCTATATGAGCCTTAAAATCCTGATGGATCAAGTAGGATACAACACGCATATGAATATTTTTGTTTTTATATTATGTCTAAACTGTTCCATTTCAAACAGACTATTATTTCATATGTACAAGGTTAAAACAGTTTTATTATGCCTGTTTTTAACCTGACGTTGTTTGTAAACAGAGTGCTCAAGATGAAGCCACCGTCCAGATGGCCGGAGATGACCTGGACATTCCCGAGGAGCTGGCAAAGATGGTGGATGAAGACGAGGAACAGGAAGAGATGAACGATTCTTTTCTGGGAAAACTCCAGAACATGGACGTGGACTTTGATTCGATCAAAGCCAAAGCTCAGAGCACAATGACGGAGGTCAAACAGACAGCGGAAAAAAAATGTGTCATGATGTGATTATTCGGTTAAACAAACCAACAAGTATGGATTTTTTTAAAAATCTTTTAAATGATAAAGGAATATTTTACTCAAATGAAAATTCTGTCCTAATTTATTCACCTTCAACCTGTAGTATGACTTATACATCTTATTCTGAACAACATTTGTAACATACAGGTATGCAATGACACAAAGGTGACTGCATTTTCATTTTCGAGTGAACTGTCCCTTTAAGAGGGTAATAGTGCAATATACTATAGAGGTTACAAGGCTTTCTACATGCTTCAACCAAGCAGGACATTCTGGATTAACATCCTCTGTTAATCAGACAACTTATATCAGAGGAAAATAAACTAACAAATATGAATGTTGTCCAAACTGAACTCTAAAATCTGACTGAACTCATGTCCTACCTGGATGAACCATGCAAAGCAATGCAAAGCTGTGGATATCTGCTCTTTTTCTGAAAAACAATAAGCATCAGTGGACATGTTAAAATAATGTTGCTTCATCTGAAGTAGTTTGCACTAATGAAACACTAAAATTAAGAATCATGTGAAAATGTGATCATTTAAATAAAATATCATTCTTTTTTCCACATTACAGTAATGAGAAGTTGCATAACAAATGTGCTTAACTTTCAATAAAATAATGGAAAAATGCAATGCAAAAAATATGTTTTTTAAATTTTGTTTCTTGTAAGAAATCATCCGGCTATTTATTGATGGGTTGAAGTCCACAATTGGTTTGGGAATTGTTTTACATATTTTTTTTTTTATATATGGCTTCATTGTTTCTTTCTTTATGTTTTTAGTCAGCATTACATTTCCAGATTAATTTAATATGCTTTACTGTATTATTCTATTGTCAGCATGAATTCAAAATAAAGTATTTGCCATATTTACATAAAAAATGAGTCCATGTGTTTGATTGTATTTAAAGTACTGAAGATTAATAACATTATAAAGCATTATAATGATTTTTAATAATGTTTCTGATCAAATGAGGTTTTGCATTTGAGTACACTGTAAAAAATTATTTTTCGAAGATTACTGGAGTATGTTTAACAAAAAATATATATACTATTTCAGTCTCAAAATGTTGTTTAATACAATGTGTTAGTTGCCATCTATTTGTAATTATTTGTCAAATTTACTAGCAATTTCTAAGTGAAAATTGTTTTAAAGAAAATCCTACACAAATTGTATGTATGCAGTTGATCAGTACTTGTTGGTCACTTGCTTACACGCATGATTTAACTTTTACAGCATGATTTAACTCTTGAAGAGCTGGACTTTTCTGCACTTTTTTACATTCAACATCTATTTTCTAAACCTTGAGACCAAAATGTCACTTACGATTCCTTAAACCTTACGTTTAGGTACGGTTAACCATTGTTTCAAGACTTAACCTTTACCTAATTCCAAGCCTGACCCCAAACATTAACCCTATAATGAAGTAACCATCAGAACCTGACGACAATCTCAAAGTGAAGAATGTAAAAAGTAGATAACTGGGACAACACTATCAGCTAATCAAACTTCATTATGAAGCAAAACTAATTAAACTGCCTTTGTGATAAACCACCACCTACAATCAGAGTCAAACTACATGCATAAAAACTTTGGAAAAGGATGAAAATTTTTTCTGCTGTCTGTACCCTTAATTGTGTACGAGTCCCTCAACTGTCTTTAGTGTGAAAATAATACATCTCAAAATCATACAGTCACTGTTGGAAAGGGTTCAAATATGAAGAAGATGCACACAGTATTAAGAATCATGCCTGTAAACGTTTGAACCAGGGGGTTTTTGTGTGTGTGTAAATTCAGGTATTATTTTGTTTTTGGACTATGCATCTGTTAAGTGAAATAGCTTCAGTATTAAATAAAAAAAGAAAAATTGGATAGTTAAAAAAAAAACAGCATGCATTTTTTATGATCCCTCCTATTTTGTTTAAAATGATCAACATTTTGTAGATTTTGCAAGTTGCATGTAAACGTATGACCGCAACTGTAAAAACCTTATAAACTCAAATACTGAAATGGAATTTTAAAGGAACAGTTTACATAAAAATGAAAATTCACTTGCACTATATAATGGAATATAATGCACTATAATGAATGTAAAGATGTATGGAAACATATGGTGCTTTTTATCATTTTTTAAGTTTGAATGTCCCATTTACTAGAAACTTATGTTGTATGGAGAAAAAAAAGTGTTGATTAAATGAATAAATGTAAATGTAAAACTTTTATGTTTGAGTCTGAATAAACAATGACAGATTTTGTATTTTTGGATGAACATTCCTTTAAGATCAATTCAGTACTAGTTGAAAATAGATTACAGGAGACTTGAATGTTAAAAGAGCATTGCAATGGATGGACTTTTCTTCCATCCATAAATGTTTATCATGATGAACAAGAGTCTCTTCTTCACAATGGACAGCAAATGATCTCTTCTATCTCTTTTCTGCACATGCATCACAACAAAGCCTAAGAATAGATAACCAGATAACCACAGACACAGGATTGCTTACTTAGCAGCATTAGTTCATAAAACTTCCTACAGATCAAGACATTAGTTCTTTGGATAGACATGAGATGCTTAGATAGCATAGTTAAATCTTTCTACAGATAAAGACTTGTTTTGGTAACAAATACCAGCTACATGCTAAAACCCTGCTCCAAAGCATTCATGTGAAGAGCCCATTAACCATCCAGAGAAAGACAAACACAGAAAGAATAAGGTATTATCATGTTTTTTTTTTTTGACAAGTATGATGGTCATACCATATATTCCTTTAGAGAAGTATTTCACCCAAAAACGAAAATTTGCTGAAAATATCCTCAACCTCGGGCCATCCTAGATGTAGATGAGTTTGTTTCTTCATCAGATGTGGAGAAATGTAGCATTGCATCACTTGCTCACCAATGGATCCTCTGCAGTGAATGGGTGCCGTCAGAATGGGAGTCTAAACAGCTGATAAAAACATCACAATAATCCATAAGTAATCCACACCACTCCAGTCCATCAAACTTCTTGTGAAGAGAAAAGCTGCGTTTGTAAGAAACAAATCCATCATTAAGATGTTTTAAACTGTTGCTTCCAGCTAAAATACGAGTCCATAATCCATAATAACGATTCCTCCAGTGAAACAAGTCTTCTCATATGAATCAGGAGACAAAATCTGCACAGATCAAGCACCGTTTACAAGTGAAAACAGTCCAAAACAGCTCTAGTCAAGTCAAGTCACCTTTATTTGTATAGCATACAATACTGATTGTGTTAAAGCAGCTTTACAGAGTTAAACAGAAAAATAGTTTGTCAATGATGCAATAAGACAATAACAGAGTCATTTTTCAGCTAAAGGCAGTTCATTGATGATTCAGTGATGTCATCATCCAGGTCAGCTCTCTTTCAATAGTGTCTGTGCAAACAGTCAAGCGTCCCCAACTAAGCAAGCCAAAAGAACCGAAACTCCATTGGTGACAGAAATGGAGAAAAAAACCTTGGGAGAAACCAGGCTCAGTCGGGGCAACAGTTCTCCTCTGGCCAGACGAAACCAGCATGGCGTGGTTTAATTCCAGGCTGCAACACCGGTGCAGAGGACTCGTCTGGTTCCCATGGTCTTGTGGCTGGATTCTGATGTGAGAGACAAAAGGAGATGGACTTTTTCACTGGAGGAAGTGTTATTATGGATTATGGAGTTATATTTTAGCCAGAAGCAACAGTTTAAACATTAAAATGCCTTAATGGTGGATTTGTTTCTTGCAAACATGCAGCTTTTGTCTTCTCAAGATGTTCACTGATGGACTGGAGTGGTGTGGATTACTTGTGGATTATTGTGATGTTTTTATCAGCTGTTTGGACTCTCATTCTGATGGCACCCATTCACTGCCATTGGTGAGCAAGTGATGGAATTGAAAAGCTACATTCTCTGTGAGCAGTGGGTATATGGAAGGATGGAGTAGGTGGAGTTAATTAGCGCATAAAGACTAAGCAGTAGATTAATCCTACTGGAACACCAAAGCATGGCAGTGTCTCACCAGGATTTGACGTCATCAGCAACCTAAAATTACACACACAAAATCCATTTGTCCGGCTTTAACAGAGCTGCTTGACAGGAAACACCCACAAAAAATCATCAAAAGCATGTGTGTCATTTACTTACATACATGGAAGGCTGAAGGCACGAGTTTACTCCACTTGGTTTAATTTGATTTTCAGCCATAACAGGATTAGTTATCCGCTTTCATTCTTGTCCTTGGTGTCGAGAAAATCAATCTATCGATCTATCGATCTATCTATCTATCTATCTATATGAAAAATATCTATCTATATGAAAAAATGTCTATCTATCTATCATCTATCTATCTATCTATCTATCTGTCTATATGAAAAATATCTATCTATATGAAAAAATGTCTATCTATCTATCATCTATCTATCTATCTATCTATCTGTCTATATGAAAAATATCTATCTATATGAAAAAATATCTATCTATCTATCTATCTGAAAAATATCTATCTATCTGAAAAATATCTATCTATCTATCTATCTGACTATCTATCTATCTATCATCTATCTATCATCTCTCTCTCTCTCTCTCTCTGTCTGTTTGCGCATGTGCGAGTGAGTGGTAGGAGCGTTGAGTGCAGAGTGTGTGAGCAGGAGTGTGAGGTGCGAGTGTTTATTCTTTCTTTCCTTCTTTTTTTCTTTATATATATATTTTTTTGTTGTTTTTGTAATTAGTGGTGAAGTGGTTGAAGTGCTGGGTTCATGGCGTTTCCAGGGAAGGAGAGCTTTAGCCACTTAACTAGACGGCATGCGGTCAAAATTGATTCAGTGTTTGGAGTGGACGAATGTAGTTTGGCTGTAGGTACGTTAATTGGTTGTGAGAATATTTTGTCAGCCTCAAGGATGAATAGTGCCGTTGTTATATTTGTTAAGACGATTGAATTGGCGAATCAACTGGTGGAAACAGGTGTAGAAATTAATGGAATTTTTACTCAGGTGCTTCCCCTTTCAGCCCCGTCGAAACGTGTAACGTTATCGAATGTGCCTCCATTTATAACAAATGAGGTTTTGGCGGAAATGCTGTCGCGTTATGGCAAATTAGTTTCGACAATAAAAATGATTGCAATTGGGAGTAAATCTTCCCTGCTGAAACATGTGGTGTCCTTCCGACGCTATGTCTATATGATTTTAAAAGACAACACTGAAGAGTTGGATTTGACTTTAAATTTTAGTCATGAAAGTTTCAATTATGTGATTTATGTCACAACGAATTCAATGAAATGTTTCGGGTGTAAAGAAAATGGACATCTTGTACGTGACCTATTTTACCCAGCACTGGGTTGTATTTAACCCAGCATTTTTTAGAGTGTACAATTATGCTTTCAACCGGTCATGGGTTCAGAAGAAACCAACATTTAATTTAGGGTTTGTGGGTGTGATTGGATTATCTACAGGGTAAATTTAACAGGCCAGTCTTGTGCGTCACGTCCAGACGCCTGTATGCACGGCAGTTTTTCATTAACACAGGTCAGTTCATTGATTTGTGAGAAGCCGATATACTGTAGAGATACATGTACTGTAGTTACAAATGTAGTGCTATTACAGTAAATCAACATGCAAAACCTAAACTAAATGTAAAAACAAAAAACAACAACAACAACAAATGTAGAATTGCCTTTGTTGACTAGATTTGCATTTCCTGAAGGAAAAACAGTTTTGTAAGAAAGCAAAAGAAGTGGCTAAGAAAAAAAGCATGCAAGAACTTTTCAAAGTTAAACAAAGATTATTGACGTATGTTATACAAGAAAATACAATTCCAGTCTTTCTACTTCATAAATTTCACGTTTAAATTCAACATTTTACTTGCCATTTCTTTGTAATTAATTGTGCCATTTACTAGCAATTTCTGAGTGAAAATTGTTTCTACATAATTTTTTAATGTAATGCAAAAGAAATAATAAATGCAATTCAGTTTATTGAATCATTATTGCAATGATTAGATGAACAATTTAAAAATCCAATTACGTATCCCACTTATGTTTTGACAAATAGGCTATAATTTTTGCGCCTACACTGTAAAAAGAATTTTTTAATATTAAAAAATTTGTGAAGTAATTTTTTTACAAGAAAATACTACTTCAGTCTTTCAACTTAAAACTGTCAAATCCAATTACGTATCCCACTTATGTTTTGACAAATAGGCTATAATTTTTGCGCCTACACTGTAAAAATAATTTTTTAATATTAAAACATTTGTGAAGTAATTTTTTACAAGAAAATACTACTTCAGTCTTTCAACTTAAAACTGTCACGTTTAATTCAATGTGTTACTTGCCATTTCTTTAATTAATTGTGTAATTTACTAGCAATATCTGAGTGAAAATGGTTTCTACACCCCTTTTTTAGAGTAATTTTCTCAGATTCACCTAAAGAGTAACATATATTACTCTATAACATCAGAGCAACCCAAAATGCTCAGAAATATACACAATACAAAACAATAATGAATAACTCAATTAGTTATTAGAAAAACTGCTCTGACTTCTTGCTCTGGTTTGGCATTAAAAGCCTTTCACTGATGCCCAGATGGCCTAAAAGCCTCTTTTATCAGAAAAATCCCACTCCAAGAGACTCCTTGGGGTTTGTTAGAAAATCCCAGAGTTTATCAGTGCAAAGTCTGTAATTGGCTCGTCTAGAAAATGATTTGGCCCTCGAATCACATCTGTCCATTTGTAGTGACACTCACGGATGCAATCACTTGAAGTCAGACTGTTTTGTGTTTAGACTCGAACACTGGAATGGAAATAAATCGCTCTTGTCTTTTGCCTGCTGTGTTTTAAGCTGAGGTCAAACTGACAGCAGGCTCCGGGTCCATTAAGAGGGCAGTAAACATGGCTGCTGTCAATGTGCGTTAGCCCTGACCATCCTGAACACATGCAACAAAACCTGTGCAATCACAAACTATATGTATTTGCAATGCACTTAAGTGAAATGAAAAGTGGGTTTCATTTTAAACATCAATTTCTGTACAGATACACACCTTAACATCTTGTTTACAAAAAAAAAGTGCACAATGGTGGCTCAGGTTGTCACAATAGAACCTGCCATTTAAACATTCTAATAATTTCAGCATAATTTAAACAGTAAAAAGTCAAGGCAAATCATGCAACAGAAAAATGTAAAAGGTGACAAAAATATCAAACTATTCACTGCAGGGTTATTATATCACCTAAAACTAAAACCTTTAAAAAAATCTTTGTTATATGAAATAAAATAAACATGAACTAAAATATATATATACTTTTTATTTCATAAATCTCAGTTTAGTTTAGTTTAGTTTAGTTTAACTTGATGTACTAAAATAACTAAAACTTAAAAATTAATAAAAACTATAAAATGACAACAAAAACACACAACAAAATTACTATAAGTAAAACAAAAATTAAAATGTAAATTTAGCAAATGGCTGCAATATAACAGAGTGAAAAATTGAAGGGGGTCTGAATACTTTCCGTACCCACTGTATATATGCATAATGTTTTGGTCCTGAGAAAACAGTTAAAATCTACCCACTTTATACAGTGACTCTTACCTTAAAGTACATCAGTGTGGTTTTATTTGGTTCATGTCCCTGATGCTGCCAGCTATATCTGTAATAAAATCATATACATAAATCACACATTATCATATAAACATCACAATGAGGCAAAATAAATACAGTCAGTGGTGTCTTTGAAGATTATATTAAAAATTATTAATTAACGAAGGGAAGGTGTTAATAAATCAAGGGAAAATCGTATCCCTTTCTTCATTCTAGAGATCCTAATTGGTCATCCAAGGCTTCTTAAACTTAGCTTTAGATTTCATTAAGGCTGGGAAAATCTAGAAGATTCTGTAGTCTCATTAATACGAGGGTTGATCTCCGTGTCAGTCAGTCTCAGGAGTATTAAACTGGATAACTGGCTTTAAAGAAACCATCACAGGCCGAGACTTTCCAGGACTGAACTGACGCGAGTCGCCGATAACACGAGGAAGACATGTTTAAAACAATTAATAAAGAGTCTGAGCAGTTTGTTGCCAGTTTGAGCTCAAGTGTGGCATCGTTTGATGAGGTCGGTTCTGAGTCTAATGAGCTACATGGGGTCAATTTAGAGTAATTATGAGCAGGTAAAGCCAATCTATTATACAGTCAGTTAATAAACACCAACAGTGAATTCATCAGTGATGAATATTTTCATATTTAAAGCTTTGGAAATTAATAGAAAGTCAATAGAAATTGGAAATGCTGAATGGAGTGTAAGTAATGTCCAGTTTGTACATGGCCTCATATAATTCAATGTGCTGAGCAAATAAATGTCTTTCTTTTTAATAAAAAAATAATTATATATATATATATATATATACACACACACACACAT
>NW_015540858.1:760563-761087 GCF_001515605.1 Sinocyclocheilus anshuiensis | reverse complement strand
TTTTATATATATATATATATATATATATATATATATATATTATAGTTAACTAAGTTGAACCTGATGTACTTAAATAAATATAAATAAATAAATATATAAAATGATCAAAACACACACACACACACACATATATATGTATATATAACTAACATTTTAAATGTACATTTTTTAAATGAAACGGGAAAATATAAAAATAAAAGCTGATTCAAAATATAAATAAAAACTATAATAGTTTTCACAAAAATATGAAACATGAATAAATTACATTAAAAAAAATATTTTAAAATGTAATATTTTAAAAAGTTTGGTTGCCACATTGAATCAGTTGATATATGCCGAGACATGTAGCGGGTCATTAAGTTATGCACATGGCAAACAAATTATCAATTATAAACTGGATAATTCCGGTCCTTGATTCTGATTGGCTGAGCCGCGTTCGAAGCTGTTGTAAATTACTCTACAAACATACACCTTTGTTTATGTCTGTGTGTTGCTCGGCAACCACTTTGTTGCAACCACAACTG
>NW_015540858.1:743389-760331 GCF_001515605.1 Sinocyclocheilus anshuiensis | reverse complement strand
TACTTACTACATAAAGTATACTTAAAAATATACTTGAACTTTACTTAAGTATACTTACTAAAATAAACTTGAAGTATACTACTTTTTGGTAAGGGTACACTGTAAACCACGGCTTCTTGGGGCTTATTGATTTATAATAAAACTCCTTTAAAACGACAATGCCTTTCACTGTTAACAGCAATACAACACTTTATCGCTCTGTACGCCTGTTTATGCTGATCATCTTCTTTGTGAAGCACTGAAGGCATTTGGCTGCACAGGAAAAACACATCTTAACACACGGTGTGTTGTCTTTGTGAAGTTGCGGATTTAAGGACACTTTCAGTAGGTCACCATTATCATTTAGACAAAAGAGTGTTGAAAGGACATTCTGTCGGTGCTTCATTAGCGCAGGCCTCCCTCTGTGGCCAAACCACGGCCAGCGTTTAGTGCAATTACCCCGGCAGAGAACAACTGTCAATCATCCTTAAAGGGGAAGGATTCCAATTATTAAACCTCTTAAGTCTTTTCCTCTCGCCAACCGGCTCTCAGCGCGGCAGGCCAGTTTTCATGGCTTCATCCTAAAGATCAAGACCTCCATATGCTGCAGGAATGGGACGCATCTGAGTGCTTCGGAATTTCTGCTCACTTTTGGGCTCCACAAAATCTTAGTTAATGCTCGTTTTACAGTCTGAAGCAGGTGCACTGTGGGTAAAAAGTTGCGGCGTGTCATTTGCGGCGATGCTTGGAAGTGACGACAACCCTGTGTGATTCTGATGAGCCGGAAAGTTGAAGAAAAAGGTGTGTGAAGTTTAGTTTTTCTGATTTAAAGATTCCAGATTCACTTAGAATTAATTTGCATTTAAAGTACCTTTAAAATTGGTGAAACTAGACAAATAAGACTTATTATTTACTTCTATTTGTGTATTTAAAGCATATACATTTTAAAATGCAACACACAGTACTTTGGGTTGATTGAGTTAATTATCTATTAGTTGAAAGTCTATATGCACACACAACAAGCATGAAACCCAAGTAAAGTAAAATATTACATATTAAATAGTATAACTGCCCACAAACGTACAAAAAATAATAATCTAAAATTCAACAAAATTCTAAAACTTTATAAATGTGCCAATGCATGTCTGTACGATTCTGAAGAAAAAAAAGTGTGCAAAGTTTTGTCTTCTATTTGATTAAATGACTTTTAATTTGTAAACTAGAGCTAGATTTCAAATCTGAGCATCTTGAGACATTGTTGAGGTCTCATTTGTTAATCTAGTGAACAGATCTAGTGATCTGAGATTGTTTTTGCACAGGAGAAACATCTATGAAATATGATAAATAAGCAAAATTCACCATGCAATACTTTGAAAACTTATATGATATATAGATATATGAATATTATATGCTATATTATTATTTTTAAATGATCAAATACAAATGATGGAAAAATTTAAAAGGTTTAGTCTTCTATTTAAGCCTAATTTAAATACAGAATTTAAATTATATTTAATGAGAAAATAAAAGTAACCACTACTTCACAGAAACTAAACAAATAAGACTTTAATCTGTATTTGTATTTATGAAGCATATAGATTTTAACATGATACATGCTTTTGGTTGATGGCACAGAGTTACTTAACTTTTAACTGGTGACTGAACATTTACACTGAAACAAAAGTAAAATTAAACAACCTATAGTTTAGAGTGTGATTTTCAACTAACTGAGTCGAATCATAAATTCAATTTGCAAAACTCGAAGGAAAAATGAGCCAGATTGCTGTGCCAACACAGGCCTGAAATAAGGATTGACTGTCAGTAAAGTTGCTGTGTTAAGATGCTTTAGACAGTCAGAAGGGATGAAAATGACACTTAAGAACAAGCAAAGACAACTGATCTCATGCATAACGAGTTTCTGTTATATTCCATACTCTATATCATTTAGTTTCAATCAATGCAGAAGAATAAAGCATCTGCACTCTGTGTCAGTTGTCTTTTAGTGAAACTGTTGAAGCATGTAAACCATGAAGGGTCAGAGCAGCTGCTTTAACTTGAGTTTAACTTTAGTTTAACTTGTCAAATGTTTTTTGGAGAAATCGATCATTATACTAAATGTTGTAGGGATATATAACTGGTTTGAGCATAATATTAGTACTTGGATAACTGTATGCATTATTTTTATCATTTGTAGAAAATACAAAAATCATTTGTGAATCATTTCATTTCCAAAACATTGAAGCAAAATAAACCATAACAAACATACAAACAATTAATAGACTCTGTCAGCACTGCTTATAAATATTGCAAATATAAAAACTTTTTAGATTATGAAACACAGAACCATTCTTTATTCAACAATTTTACAACTGAAATAAAGTATGACCAATATCACATACCTAGAAAACCAAACTTTCGGCTGTAACTAAAAATGTGCTTTATCTGATTTTGTCAAATACTGTTAAAAATATTAACCCTTTTTTTGGATGTCTTACTTTAAAGTCTTATTAACCCCTGCTATTCTTGTACAGATCTTTGAAAGGGAATCTCTGCCACAAACTGGAACCAGATTCTCTTTTGGACATAACTTGCACACATTTCCCCGAGGAGACTTAACATAAGGGCAGATTGGATGCATTTGTCACTGGATATGATGAACATGGTGGATGATGGTTGCCTCTCAACAGACAACTACCACGACCTGGGGAAAGGTGGCGCGTCGGGGATGGGAGGCCGCGTCCACAGCATCGACGTGATTCTGGGCTTCAGTAAGGACCAGGATCGTCTGCTCAACCCGGTCGGGCCTGTCGGCACACACAAAGTGGACAGAGCAGACCTGGGAGAAGAGGAGAAGCAAGTGACCTCTGACCCCTACGGTCACCTGCAAAGTCTTCCGGATAATTCACAGCAGTCAGCGTATCATGGTGAGAATCGACCGGTTTACTAAATCTCATCTCACTTTCTGGAAAGTGAAAAGAACATCACACATAAAAACACAGTACTTGCACAAAAATATCTGAGTGGCTCAATGCAAAAAGTGCTTTACAATGCAAAATACATTGTATACATTAATGAATGATGTATTTTCCTGTGCAAAACCCAATGCCACAGCGTTATAGAGGTTCCTACTGTCTTGCATGATCTTCTGGTTTCTAGATTTGGCTCCTGAATCACCTTCAATGTAAGACTGTAGGTTTTTCCACCTGTTTAAGTCTGATGACTTAATTTAACTTGACTTGGACTTTAATTTAACTTGATTTGAAGAATCACTCATACTGTACTGAGATGAAGTATACACCAAAATGTAATGCTTTTCTAATCCTAAGAACAAGCCATAGTAAAATAGCGATGCATGACTTGGAAAACACCACTAGTCAGTGTTTTTGAAGGTATAAGAGACTACACTTGAATTAATGTCAAATGCATGTTTATTAGAAATTGGGTTATAAAAAAAAACAATATTTTACCTAAATAAATTTGCATAGATAAATAGCAATCACTGTAAATACACTGAAAAAATGATTTTCTTATTCAGTACTTTTGACTTGTTTTCCATTGCAAATATATAAACATTCTTAAATTAATACAGATAGATAGATAGATAGATAGATAGATGATAGATAGATAGATAGATAGATAGATAGATAGATAGATAGATAGATAGATAGACAGACAGATAATAGTAATATTCCTTCTCAAGTAAAGTAGATATTTATAATGGAAAACAAGTCAAAAATACTAAGAAATGTATTTATTTATTTATTTATTACTTTTTATTTTATTTATTTTATTCATAATTTTTTTGCAGTGTACTCTAAATAGATAGTACATCTGGTCACCTGATTAAATAAAAATATATCCAATTAATTATTCCACATCCTTCTATCCTGACTTAATTATTGGTGGAGAAATTATGTGTGTGTGTGTGTGTGTGTGTATATATATATATATTTATTTATTTATTTATTTTTACATTACTAATAATAATCACTGTAAATAGTGATCACAATGACAATTTATTAGTGTTATCTATAGGATATAGTGGCATTTTGTGAATGTTGTTAAACCTTGTGCATCCATACAGTTACATATAGAGTTCAATGCCTCGTCAAGAAGGTGTGTTGTATTTTCCAGTTTATATATATACTGTATATATATATATATATGCTTACAAAGTGACTCAATTAAACCTGTAGACATTAGTGTCAATGCAGGTGTATCTAGTTTGTGTTTGAAAGTTGTGTGCAGCACGACGTTTAACACTTGCTAACATTAAACTAGTAAACTGATTCTAATCCTGCCTAACTTAATTAGATTCAACCAGGATCTGCCCCACCTCAACATGTGGCGCGGTTTGCTCTTAGCGGTTTCTGCGAAATGAAAATCTCTGCTGTTGTCAGGCTGGTCGGCCACTCTTGGTTGAACCGCTGCGGTACTGAGTGAACCTCTTAACGGCTGGATTAGCAGTCTTGACTTGGCCACATGAGGTCTACAGGTTTAACTGGTGACATCTGCGTGCTTGGATTACTGGGAGGACTTACTTACCATGGCAGAAGTGATGGAACTCCCAAATCTCTTATTTTCTAGGAATTCATAAAATCGAAAGGTTAACATCTGACTCCATCACTGTACCATTTGGTAAAGGCACAAGAACATATAAGTAAAGGGATAGTTCATCCAAAAATTTAAATACTGTCATCATTTACTAACCTCAAGTTGTTCCAAACCTGTGTGAGTTTCTTTCTTCTGTTGAGCAGAAGATATTTTGAAGAGTGTTGGTAACCAAACAATTGACGGTAGCCTTTGACTTCCACAGTGTTTTTTGCCATACTATGGAAGTCAATGGCTACCAACAATTTTTATTTTCTCAACATTTATCAAAATATCTATAAAATATCTATAAAGATAAATAAATGATGAAGGAATTTTCATTTTTGGGTAAACTATACCTTTAAGGCTCCACATTTAAACTTTAAAATGTACCTTATCCCATACCGTTTGTGCTTGAGACGTGAATGATTCCTCAAATCATGTGTCTTGTTGAGGAGAAATGTACTGTTACTTTATAAGTGATCAGATGCACCATTTTGGAATGGTTAATAAAAGATAAAACAGACTTACACAGACTTCACACAGACTTTTACATTGAAGGAGGGACTCGAGTCATATCAAACCCTACTAGTAACCACATAGAACAATGCCCTAGAAACCACCCAGCATGCTCTAATGACCACCTAGCAATGCCCTAACAACCACAAAGAACACCCTAGCAACACCATGGCAACCACGCAGAACATTCTAGAAACTAGCAATGCCCTAGCAACCACCCAAAACACTTAGCAATGCTATAGTAACCACCCAGAAAACCCCAGAAACGTCTTAGCAATGCCCTAACAAACTCTCAAAACACCCTAGCAACTTCTCAGCAATGCCCTAGCAACCACCCAGGGCACCCTAGTAACTGTATCCCAGCAATAACCTAGAAACCAGAAAAATCTAAGAAACTTCTTAGCAATGCCTTAGGCCCCCATCAGACAGAAAACATAGTTGATTTTTTTTTTTTTCAACTTCAGGTGCTCAGAACGCTCCTACAAACACACGAGGCTATTTAAAAGTTATATGCAGCTAAGAGTGATAAAGGGACATGCATGGATGAGAAAATAAAGAGTGGGACGTGCTAGATGTTAAATATTAAACAGAGCTGGCGCTGACTGAGACCCGAATCGTGCGCACAGAAAACCGTGCAATCGCGAAATTCAGACCTCTTTCACGTTGAATGGTCAAATACACGCACAATTATGTCTAAATGCCCGTCGTGTGGAGTATTCATGTAAACACAGTCGGTTATGTGTTAAATAAATATAAATTGGGTGAAAACCATATATGTTTCAGTATATTGGATCCGTGCAGTCGGTCTTAAAGTGACAGCAGTCTTATTTACATGCTTCTGTCTGTCATTAATGTTAACAAAAAAACAAAAGACAAAGAGAAAATCACTCACTGCTCTTGATTGAATCACTTTTGGATCTTTAATAAGAATCAATTCATATGTGATTCATACAGTGAGTGAAGACTACGCAGTATTTTAGTTACACTTCATTATTCAATTTCTGTTGTATTTCTTAATACAGTACGTTAAATAAACCAACTGTAGCTGGAAAACGTAAGTTATTTAATTGATATTTTTGTTCTATTGTGTTTGTAATTTGCTTCTTTGTTCTTATTTTTAATTAAAAAAATAAAAATAAAATAAGAATAGCTATATCGAGATATATCAATATCATGAAAAAAATGTATCATAATGTGAAATAAGATTTTGGTCATATATCGCCCACACCTAATAGCAACCACCCAAAAAAAAAACTCAAGCAATTTCTTAGCAACGCCCTAGCAACCACCCAGAACACCCTATCAACTACATAAAAACAGGTTAAACCCCATTAGCAACCCATTAATTCTTTAATGAACTTTACAAGAGTGCCTGGCAAATAAAGAGCACTCCGTTTATCCTGTGCTGTAGATACTGGACTTTTCTCCACGGAGAAGTGCGACGCCGATTTGGGAGATCCACAGAGCAATGTGGAGAGCGACAGCCGCTCCCCGGACCCTCCTGATGAGGATCAACCTAAAAAGAAACACAGACGCAACAGAACCACCTTCACCACCTATCAGTTACACGAGCTGGAACGCGCCTTTGAGAAGTCCCACTACCCGGATGTATACAGTCGAGAAGAGCTGGCTATGAAAGTCAACCTCCCAGAAGTTCGCGTTCAGGTAAGCTTTGCGTGATACAAGCCGGGAGACTTGATGGTATTAGATAGACGTAGTGATCAATGTCATTTTATTTATTACAACCTTGACATTGGGGTTATTTAATGGACTTATGTTGGTAGGGCATTACAAGGTGATGCTGTTTAACAAGGGAGTATTGATTGAAGAGAATCTGCATTTAATGAAGAGACAGAGCTTTGTTAAACTGGTAAAGCTCCATCTGTTAAACTGTTAATTTCACTCATTCATAACTCTCCAGCACACTCACCTCATTGACTTCTGTGAACAGGCGAGTCGAATGAGTTTCTGTGCCACTGGACATTATGAGGTTGAGTCTAAATGGTTCTCAACTTTTTCCCGTCATGCAGGTGTGGTTCCAGAATCGGCGTGCAAAATGGCGGCGGCAAGAAAAAATGGACACGGGCAGCATGAAGCTCCACGACTCGCCCATGCTGTCCTTCAGCCGACTGGCCATGGCGCCCAACATGGGGCCAATGACTAATTCTCTGCCTCTGGACCCCTGGTTGCCCTCGCCGCTCTCCAGTGCCACTCCTATGCACAGCATCCCGGGCTTCATGGGACCAGGCCAAAGCCTCCAGCCCACCTATACGGGTCATCCCGGCTTTCTGAACTCTTCTCCAGGCATGGTGCAGGGAATGCAACCCATGCCACCACCTCCTTACCAGTGTCCCCCTGCATTTAATGAAAAATACCCTCTGGAAGACGTGGACCGCAGCTCTAGTATCGCAGCTATGAGGATGAAGGCCAAGGAGCACATTCAGTCCATGGACAAAACCTGGCAACCCATGTAACAGGAAAATGGGGAGCGGTATATTTTATTGGAATCTCATAGACACATGGACGCATTTTTAGAAAGGACCAGCACCGGATCACCCCCAAAAGGTGATTTTGACCCCCGACAGAGGGGAAAATCATGGAAAAAAACACGAAACGGCTAGTATTGGGCTAGTTTTGAATAGCAATCGGGCTGTTTTTTTTTGCACAGACCTGGCAACCATGGCAACAAAGCACTGACAGTTTGTGATCATGGCATCTACAGTAAGGCGTTTCTTACTTCTTTCCCGCAAATGCTGAGCTCCCTAGGATTCTGGATTTCAGTCGGTGCCAAGCTTCTCTGCTCCTCCAGGTTGAAGACTCGCAATAGCAAGTTTGGCCCGTTGGCAATTTAACAGGACAGCGTAGCTCAGGACAACTAATACCTCAATGCCTGTTCAGAGGTTAATTTCATGTTCTACCATCTAGACATGAGGAACGATTAGAAGAAATCACTTGACTTTGATTTAAAAGGAATGACCCTCTATGGTTAAATAAACTGAAATCTAGAAACAGAATGTCTTTTATTGAATTGTTATTTTACATGAGTAGCTGCATTATCAAGCCATAGAGTGAAGTTGTTTCTAAATCACTAGCACATATTTCAGCCGTGCCACAATCCTGTTCCTGCCGTTTGATGTGTTCATATCATCATTTAAAACAAGTCTGAGGTTTAACGTTTCAGTGTCTGTGGGGTCTGTTTCAAGCAATGATGGACAAACCTCTCAAAAAGGTGAATTTTATGAAGAAAGTCAGTTATATTTCACCCCAAAAACAAGAGAACAGTATAAGAAATTATATTTTGCACAAAGAAAATTGAGAAAATTCAAATTATTATGTATTTCTGACCCTAAATTCTCATTACTGTAATGCTGTAACATCCCATAGAAGACTTCAGATGCAAAAAGTCCATCTGAGATTTTTTCTGATGTATATTAATGTATATATAAAATACTACAAGTGTACATAATATTAAATGTTATTAAACATTAAGAGTATTATTAATATTAAATAAAAATATATTTAAATAATACAGACTTTTTTACACATTACCTTAAAAAACTGCCTTCTAATCATATTAAATAAGCTTAAATAAATTCAATATAACTACTACAATTTTAATTAATATTAAATGATATTAAATATTAAGAGTATTATTAATATTAAATAAAATATATTTAAATAATGCAAAATATATTTTTATATATGATTGTATATGATTGTAAAGTGCTTTGGGTGTACAACAATACACAATAAAACGCTATATAAATGCATCATTCATTCATCATTCAATATTAAGAGTATTATTAATATTAAATAATTATTTATATTAAATATAGGTAACACTTTACAATAAGGTCTCATTTGTTAACATTAGTTAATGCATTAACTAACATGAACTAACAATGAACAATAAATATTTTTTACAGCATTTCATAACCTTTGTTAATGTTAGTTAATAAAAATGTTCATGCTCATGTTGGTTCACAGTACATTAACTAATATTAACAGATACAACTTAAAATTTTAATAATGCATTAGTAAGTTTTGAACTTACTGTAATATTAACTAAGATTAATAAATGCTATATAAATATTGTTCATGTTAACTAATATAGTTAATTAATATTAACAAATGAAACCTTATTGTAAAGTGTTACCTAAATATATTTTAAAAATACATAATTCTTTTTTTTTTTTTTTTTTTTTTTTTTTTTTTTTTTTTTTTTTTTTTTTTTTTTTTTTTTTTTTTTTTTTTTGTCATTTTCTTTTGATTTTGGGTTGAAATAAGACCTGGGCACTTCACAATTTTCAGACTCATCCCAAAAATGGAAGCTGATTTTCAATTTGCATAATTTGATGTCTTAATTAAAGACAAAGTATTAGTATTATGAAATTGAAAATGTCTCCATTATTTAATTAAAAATGTTACAACTTACCCCAAATCGCACATCCACGGCCAACAAACATACTGAATTGTAATTTGGCCCTGTAGTCAGAGCCTTTGTTGTTATTGGCACTGTCCACTTTAAGCAGTTAAGAGATTACATCCAGAAAAGAAGGTAAGAACAGAAAGTAAAAAGAATGACAGGGAACGTATGACATCCACAACTGCTTAGCGGAAGACAGAGGTCACACTAAAAATGAATGTCATTGCATTAGATTAGAAAATATCAAAGCAATTGACATTTATGTTTGACAAAAACAAGTGATAAAAAAATACATCTAACGAAAATGATGACTAAAAGCACCAAAACCCAAGTTGATTATGAGCAAAAATGACAGAAATATTGAATGATATTCACACATTTATAAGTGTGACTGAAGGGCAAAAATACTCATACAGTTTGACATACTGTCTAAGCAGTGATTTCTCAGTTAGACTTTGTGAAACTTTGTGAGGTCATTAGTGGATTGTGTCGCTTTCGTAGCAGGTGTGTGTGTGTGTGTGTGTGTGTGAGGACGCGGAAACAGTGGCTCCCCGCCGGGAATCTTCATTGTTTAAGATTATAGATTGCCCCTCTGCTCTGAACTAATGGGCGTCCCAGCCAGGTGTCAGTCATTTAAAGATGTGTACACTTAGACGTCATGGGGTGGATTCTGTCACAAACGTTGCAGCTTTATCATTGTATGATGTGCATATAAACTGTCATTATGTTTGTTATATGAAGTTTTTGGGGACGGGAAATTTGAATGTTATTGAATATGTCTTTACATTTTTTTAGATAAATTTGTTGAATTTTTTGCACTAACAATTGGAATAAAGATGAATGATAAAAATGCATGATTTGTGACTCTGGACCACAAAACCAGTCTTAAGTGTCAAGACAATATTTGGCTGAGATACAACTATTTGAAAATCTGGAATCTGAGGGTGCAAAAAAATCTAAATATTGAGAAAATCATCTTTAAAGTTGTCCAAATGAAGTTCTCAGCAATGCATATTACTAATCAAAAATTAAGTTTTGATATATTCATGGTAGGAAATTGACAAAATATCTTCATGGAACATGATCTTTACTTAATATCCTAATGATTTTTGGCATAAAAGAAAAATCAATAATTTTGACCCATACAATGTATTGTTGGCTATTGCTACAAATATACCCCAGCAACTTAAGACTGCTTTTGTGCTGCAGGGTCACATTTGGTTAGCTTTTATAATAAATATAAAGTTATGATACTAACAGGAAGCTCATTCAAAACTTGTAATTAAAATCAAGTTTAAATCTATACATACTAAACTGTGAAAATGTTTTGTTAGTTAACCTAAAAAAGTACTACTAGTATGTGCTCATGTGTAAATTAACTGGTTTTGTTCAAACAAAATTCAAATGATAAACCAAATATTGAAAAAATATTGTCTCATTGCTCATATAATATTGTAAATCACATGCTCAAGTGCAATAAACTGGAACTAAAAGAAAAGGAAATATCAATCATTTATGACATTTTTAAAATCAATCCTATGCAACACTGTCAAAATTAAAAATATATAATGCAATACCCAAATGATAAACTATATGCCTGACATCATTTGAGCAGTGTTTAAGGACATCTGATTTATTATTTGAGCTTTTTTAATCAATCATTTACAGCATAGTTGTTGTCTGTGGTCTTAAAGGAACAGTTCACCCAAAAATGAAAGTTTGCTGAAAATGTGCTCATCCTCAGGCCATCCAAGATGTAGATGAGTTTGTTACTTCATCAGATTTTGGAGAAATGTAGCATTGCATCACTTGCTCAGCAATGGATCCTCTGCAGTGAATGGGTACCATCAGAATGAGAGTCCAAACAGCTGATAAAAACATCATAATAATCCACAAGTAATCCACAAATTAATTCACTTCAAACTGTTAATTTGGCTAAAATACAAGTCTGCTATCCATAATATTGTTTTCTCCTTTGAAAAAGTAATTTAGTCTGAATCAGGAGAGAAATCTGCACAGATCAAATACCGTTTATAACCCAAAACAGTCCAAAACAGCTCTAAACAAATATGTGGGTGGATTTTGATGTGAGAGACAACAGGAGATGGACTTTTTCAATGGAGCATCATTATGGATTATGGATTTATATTTTAGCTGGAAATGACGCGGAAGTGATGGATTTGTTTCTTACAAACATGCAGCTTTTGGCTTCTCAAGACATTAACGGATGGACTGGAGAGGTGTGGATTACTTGTGGATTATTGTGATGTTTTAATCAGCTGTTTGGACTCTCATTCTGACGGCACCCATTCACTGCAGAGGATCCACTGGTGAGCAAGTGATGCAATGCTACATTTCTCCAAACCTGATGAAGAAACAAACTCATCTACATCTTGGATGGCCTGAGGGTAAGCAGATTTTCATCAAATTTAGATTTTTGGATGAACTGTTCCTTTAAATATCACACATAAAACTAAGGCACTGAGCTCAACTAGTGACTGAAAGAGTTTCGCCCCTCATTAGTGAGCGTGTTCAGTGGCCCTGACTAGGCTGTGGGTGAAGTGACCTGTCCTCGCCTGCCCTTGCAGGTTAACGGCACCAAGCCAGCCTGTTAAGATGATGAGCCGGCCATCCATCAGCTCTTCGCAGGGGACAGAGTGAGGGGGGCGGCTCTTCACCCCTACGATCCAGCCTAATTGCCCCATGTTCTGTTGCTGGCTTCCATACTTCAGTGACACAAAACACACACACTAAGATACGGTCCTCCTAAATCAAATGACATAATGACAGAGTTTAATACATTAATGCCATGCACAAATACATTTACATAATCTATTGCCTCTTAAGCGTCCTATTTTGCAAGATAGAATAATATAATGGAAGTATAGGAATTATCAGTGTTGGGAAGGTTACTTTGGAAATGTAATAGGTTACAGATTACAAGTTACCCTACTTAAAATGTAATAAGTAGTGTAACTTTTTAATTACTTTATTAAAGTAATGTAACTGATTACATTTGATTACTTTTTGATTACTTTTCTACATTTCTAATGTTTTCAACTGTTAATCATGTTCAAACATGTAAACCAGGCAGGGTTAAACTTACAATATGTGCTCAACACTGATAACTCTCAGACTTTCGAAATCCTTCATCACTTGAATTAAGATTATAATATTTTCATTTTAAAGGAGACAATGGATGCAAAAGATCTTCATTTGCATATAAAGGTGTCTTAGCAGTGTGTGGACACAACCACCCTACAATGATCAAAATTCACTCCTTTTTTTTAATCCCCCAAAAACCTAAAGAGTCTCAATTATAAAGCCATTTTGATTTTGGAGTGAATACCAGCGCTCTCTTCCACCTTCAATACCACGACTGAGGTGAGACCCTTGAGCAAGGCACCAAACCCCCAACTTTGTTGGTGTGTGTTTACGGTGTGTGTGTGTTCACTGCTGTGTGTGTGCACTTGGATGGGTTAAATGCAGAGCACAAATTCTGAGTATGGGACACCATACTTAGCCATATGTCAATTCAATTCACTTTCACTAAATTTGTTTATGTCTGGCTGCGCAAATCATTTTACTCCAGGCAGCTTTCTGAATGAGGGACAATTCAAGGCAGGTTTTGTTAAAAAGTTAAAACTCAAGGATGGATCAGTACCCATTGTTCATGATCCAGCTGCAGATTTCAGACTTACTTTAAAATCATTCTAAGGTTAAATACATATTTAAAATCATAAGAAATAGTTTAATAGCTATGATACTGTTTTTGAAATCAAATATTTGCATATCTATGACAGGAAACACTGGAATCTAACAATGCCTTAGAAAAAACAGTTAATCTTAAAAAAAATAAAGCATATACATAAACCCTATTGGATAAGCATGTTATAAACTTCTGAAACATTGGTGTTTCATATTTTAGAGCAGTCACTGCAACTTATGAAAGAACTCAGTTAAATCTGTATGTGGGAGTGTGTGTGTGGAAAAAAATCAGATGTAACCCCCTTTGTAATCCTTAACATTTCCATAAGTAACTGTAATTTAATTACACATTTTTTCTTAGTAACTGTAACTGATTACAATTACTTTTATTTTGTAATTAAATTACGTAATTCCGTTACATGTAACTAGTTACTCCCCAACACTGGGAATTATGTAGTGACTACATGCCAATGATAGTTTTATTTGAGTTATAGTGTAAAACGAATCTTTTTGTGATGTTGTGACGTGGTTAAACTGGCTGTCAAGGCGCCCTGTTGCATGACCTGTGATGAGTGTCGACTGACGAATCTGAAGTAAAGGCCAGAGAAGAGGTCAGAGGTCAAGAGGCTGCTCATTCTGACAGATGACGTCAGTTCAGGGATTTCTACATAGACGCTGACTGGTTTAATTAAAGGAATTTAGCTTTAGTTAACAATAAGTGACAGGTGACTAAAATGAAACTCAAATTATTTATCTGACCTGCATCTCCAGAATGAATACAATTGATAAAATAAAGAGAACTAGAGTTACACTTTTACAAGAAAATGTATGGTGCTAATCCATGCAAAACTTCCCGCCTTGATGTTGGAGTGTTTGCAAGATGTTTGCTAGGGTGTTCTTTTTTTCCACCCATTTATTATCTACATAGCAGAAATCAAAAGTCTAGTGTCTTCGAATATTATCAGCAAGCACTGCTTTTTTATGTAGTATTTTTGTCTTGTTTTTCATTACAAAAAAAAAAAAAATGTGTGTGTGTGTATATATATATATATATATACTGTATATACTGTATATAAATTGAGAAAAAATGGCCTAATGATATTTAGGCTTGTTTAAATATTTTTTTTTTAAATAAATAAAAAAAAATTAAGTGATTTTATGATTAAAACAAAAAAAAATATCCGTCAGTGGTAAGCTTTTTTCCCTTTGAATTATACAGATTGACAGATACATTTTCTTAACTTTTTCAAAATTAATTGAGCTTATGATTAAAACAAAAAAAATATCTGTCAATTGGGTAAGAAAAAATATTGTTTCCTTTTGAATTTTTTCAAAATATGCTTAAAACCAAACAAAATCTGTCAAAGGGTATTCTTGTTTTCCCTTTACTAAACTATACAGATTGACAGCTATTTTTCTTGTTTTAAGCATAAACTCACTTAATTTTGACAATCTTAAATCATTTTGCTTCTCAAGTAAATATATCTTGATTTAACAATGTTTAGATATTTGCACTGGTAAACAAGACAAAAATACTGAGTAAGAAAATCATTTTTTTGCAGTGTATATCGGCCACCCTATTCTCTAAATACTGGCATTGGCTATTGTGAAAAAACATATACGTCCTCCTCAGGTAGAGCTGAAAACAAAGTCTTAAACTCAGATCTCCTTCACCACAGACTGCAAAAACTGCAACACTGACTGTGGTTCGCTGCTAAATTTGTCCTTTATTTTCCTGGCTCGGGTGAGGGTCTGATAATAATGAATTGATTGTGTGGGTTTTTCGGTCCTCACGCTGTGCAGGGATCTGGAACTTGGGATGTAGTTAACTCTCTGATTAGTGGAACATGTTCTATGGTGCAAATAATAAGGGAAGCAAGTGGAATTAATCGGGTTTGATTTCTACAGCTTTTCTATGTCTTCTTCGCATGCCATAATGAGACGGTTTGGCAAGGCTACAGGAGGGGGAGTGAGAACGTGCTTGACCTTTGATTTCCCTTTTTTGTGGCTTGTTCGGACATGCGGTACATTTGGAATCGCATGTTGCCATCCTACTCGCACTATTTTTGTATATGCAGTGTGTATGCATGCAATGCATTTGTACATGCATTGAAAAAAAACCCTGACCTACTGTACTACATCTGCCAAAGCATTTAATATATTCACAACAAACACAGAGTGAAATAATGTATTGCAGTGAACTTGACCTTCCATTTCCAACGTGAACCAGAAGCTAAAAAAAAATGCAATTTCCTTCTAACTTCAGACTTCAAATTGGATTTAAAATGCAAAACAACTGTTTTAATATTTATTGGATTAAACATGCAATATAGTCTCAAGAAAAAAATGGCATGAATATCTTTAAAATAGCCTTAATTTAGTTTTCACATTCAAAAATGTAAAATTCATCGGGCTGCAATTCAATACTGAATTGGAATACTCCTGGTGCACATCATCAATGTGTATCATGAATGAAGCAGCTTCAAATACCTGATCAGAGTCACAGCGCCATCTACAATTGCTCAATTGAACTGCGCTAACAACTCAATTAAACCAATCAACTCTAACAGCATTCATAAACCATTTTACTTTTGTAATATTACAATATTTAGGAGTCAAACAGGATATTCAGTGTGAGAAAATGTAGCCTGGGACTTGATTTTATCCACTGGATTTATTGCAAGTCTAAATTGCATTGCTATTTATTAGTATTATTTAGATAATTTTTGCAGTGTGCATCTGTGCATGCTTTATGGGCTAATAATTGCTATGCAGAACGATTTTGTGACTGTTTGCATACATTTTTTTTTAGATGAATATTAGACTAAAGCTGCCACATGTATGATCTGACAAGTAATAATTAATTTTATAGGGTTAGTTCAAAAATAAAAAATGAAAACCCTCAACTCGCTCGAAAGCATGTATGATTTTCTTTTTCTGTGGAACACAAATGGAGGTGTTTAGCAGAATGTCCACACTGCTCTTTTGCATACAATGAAAAGTGAATATGACACCAAAATACTTTAAAAAACCATTTTATTAGTATGTACCGAAAAGTGTTTTGCTTTGCTTTATTTTGTGCCACTTAAATAAACTTCCTCATATTCCTTATCACGTTTCTCCATTCATGATGTTTATTTCCTCGTCAGCAGCTCTGAAAACAAATCAAATGCATGACAGTCCTGCAACAACTTTTACAGTAGAAATGATTGGAAACTCCCAATCCAGATATGAATAAGCAGAACTGGTCAAATGGACTTTTAGATCTCAAATCTAGATTTCTAGCTTTGAGATCCACAAGATCTTGATTCCATCTGGATGGCCTCAAAATTTAATGGCAATCAAACCATAACAAAAGATATGGCCTATATAAGACGGAATATACATTATCTTTAGATTAGATTTTAAACAGGCCCATTAAGTTAGCTATTAGAATTAGTTTACTGAAAAGCCTTGGATTAACTTAAATTTGGCATATTTACATTTTTGTTATATTTTACTCTCATTTTGATTCATCTTATAGACTATTTTAGATCCAACACGTTGTTTAATGCAATAAGCAGTTTATTGTCTTTGATAGCTTACCATATCAAAGTCAACAGATAAAGCAGAAAACCCTGTATTTGTACAGCACTGTTTTCTGCGTTCAGGGCTGCGTTCAGCCCCGACAAAAACGGTGCAAAACGTTTTTTAAATGGAAACGGTGGTGCGTTGAACACT
>NW_015540858.1:740218-743142 GCF_001515605.1 Sinocyclocheilus anshuiensis | reverse complement strand
ACCCCGTTGCACACCGTTTCCAGGAAACATGTCGTTCAAACCGGAAACCGTAGCAAAACGGTGCACGCCGGTTTAAGCTTGAACTTGCCCCAGGTCTCGCTTGTGTGAAAATCTCCCTCCGCTGTTGTCCTGGAAACTGATCCTGAGTCAGTTCTGCATTGCCATGGGACGCGACCGCGGGTCATTGCGTACAGTAACGGCTGGTCTGAGAACAGCACAAGAGGCGGATACAGAAGGCGAGCCAGGCACTTCGTGGTCTCTTGTGATTGGTCGAGAGCGTCAGCTGTGGACCAATGAGCGGCAGACATCTGTGCAGCCACGCGCTTCTCCAGAGCCACCACGGATAAACCGAGCGCAGCAGAGCGCGAGAGGGAGTGTGCAGGCTATTTCTTGAAATTATCGAAAATGCAAATGATTACATTATTCCATATCGTTTCTGCCTTATTATTGGCACTGGCTGTCAATGCAGAGGTGTACTTTAAAGAGCAGTTTCTGGATGGAGGTGAGTGTTTCATTTGAACTTGCACGTCATGGTTGATTTGTAGGTCACAACATTAAAAGTGGTTATCGAATGAATAATTAATAGACTGTGATGTTTAATTATATTTTTGTTATGTTTGGAAAATGCATCTGATTGCTTATTACTCAGCAGTATTGGTTTATGCATATTAGTTTGCCAGAGCAAAAATTAAACCATCAAAAATGATCTTTCTTTCTTTCTTTCTTTCTTTCCATTGCACAATGTATGCTACAGTACTGAAGAAGTGCATTATGGTACATGTTGCATATTCATTAACGTTTAAAAACATAAAATAAAAAATGTTAGGTTACATTTTAGCTTCTGTATGCTTGTGTACTCCTAAAAGTTGACAAAATCAACAATTAAAAGTTAAAATGTCTATTCTGGGACAATGAATCAGAGGTTCTGATGACTAGTCTTGCACTTAGGGGCGTGTCCAAATGTTTGTCCAATAAAATGCTCTGTTGAATGAGAAGCCACGCCAACTGAGACCCCGGCAGCTGGACAGCAGTAGATGTTTCACGGCAGTGATGCAAACTAAATCCTGTTGTCTGTTGAAATAGTTTTATGGCATGTCACACCACACCACAGGATGCTGCTTAAATTTCATGTGCCCACTGCATCATTCCAGGCCTTGTCTAATTGGTTTGTTAATTGCACAAGATGTGCATTAGCACATGCATGTGTCTATCAAGAACAGGAAGTTTCTTAAGTTATTCCACAAACGTCCTTAAATATCAATCATTAAATGTGTGTGGAATGTGATTGGAACTGCAACCCTCATTAATTCATCTAGTTTCCTCTTCAAGTTTAGATAAAGAGCTAGATAAAACCTTATTTGTACAATTTGGGTTAGTAAGTTAGTTGACGATGACATAAATATTCATATAGTGTTTTTTTTAATAATGTCTTTATATAAAATGTGTTTTTTAAATAAAAATGTAATTATATTATTTTTACTCATTATGTAGCACCTCATTTTAATATAATTTTTTATTGTCATTTGTTATTATATTGTATATTTCTTTTCTGGTGATTTCTTGTTTTGTTTTAAAGCTTTGGCAATACTTTATATAAACACAATCATGCCAATAAAGTATTTTTAAAATGTTATTTGCATGAAATGTCCTTTTATTTGATTTAATTTCAGTTAACATTTATTTTATTTCAAGTAATGAAAATGTTTTTAAATGTTTTTAGTTTTAGTTAACTGTAATAATAACCCTGGTTTGTTTCATAACTGATTAACTTTGCAACGTTGACGCTGTTGTCAAACTGAATTGAATCTAAATTGATCTGAATAATGACACTGTTGTCTTCTGTAGAGCTGCTTTACAGCTAAAATTGAATTTGTTTCATAATAGTTGAATTTTACAACATAAACACTGTTGTTGTCCTGTTTTTTAATGTGCAGCTGCTTTGAAACCGTCCGTATATTTACATGCAATTTCCCTTTTTAGGATGCTATTCATGTTCTCAACTCATCCTCATTCACAGTTGCATTCACTTTTATTGTTTTAGCCTTATTTCTTTGCTTCTATTTCTATTCGCAGATGCCTGGAAGAGTCGATGGCTGAACTCAGAGCACAAGTCTGACTATGGCCAGTTCAAACTGACTTCTGGAAACTTCTATGGAGACGCTGAGAAAGACAAGGGTAGGCGTTTGCATCCCTAAGGACGTCACCTTTGGTTCAGCAAAGAAGCTGAGTTTGCTTCACTTTTGCTATCTCTTTGTCCACCAACAGGTCTGCAGAGCAGTCAGGATGCCCGTTTCTACGCCACCTCTGCCCGCTTCGAGCCCTTCAGCAACGAGGGCAAGCCTCTGGTGATCCAGTTCACCATCAAACACGAGCAGAAGATCGACTGCGGAGGCGGATACGTTAAAGTCTTCCCGGCTGATCTCAACCAGGCTGGCATGCACGGAGACTCCCAGTATTACATCATGTTCGGTACGTCAACCAAGACTCTTTTGTGAACGCCTGGATTTATTATAGGAAACGGGTCATTTATTTCAGTTTTCTCGTCTAAATCATCTCAACAGGGCCTGATATCTGTGGCTACAGCACCAAGAAGGTTCACGTCATCTTCAACTACAAAGGCAAGAACCACCTCATCAAGAAAGATATCAAATGCAAGGTGAGGTCCTGTTAAAAAGTCAAATAAAATCCAGGGGTTTAAAAGACAATTCATATTCAGTAATATCATCGATTTAATGCACTGACACTGTCGGACAAGAACAAAATTTGTGGATAAAGACTGGATTCCTGAATGATTCAGCCGTTCGAACGAATCAATTGAATGAATGATTCAGTGATAAAATCAGTGACTTGCCGACACCTGCTGGCGGATTTAGTTTCATTTTTAGCATATAATTTCAGTTATTTAAATCATTTAATATTTCTGT
>NW_015540858.1:726074-740208 GCF_001515605.1 Sinocyclocheilus anshuiensis | reverse complement strand
AGCCACTTTTGTGTTCTTCTGTGCCACCTCTGTAGTACAAATTAACTTATTAATACGAATTTCATATGATTGGTAACTTATTTGTCTTATTCTACTTACTATATTTCAGGGGTTAAAGCAAAAAAAAATCATTTGACTGAATTTTTCTTCGACTGAACCCCATTCCTCAGCCATACCTGTCACTCTGTACCCTGCATATATTTCAGTCCAAGAAAATCCGTTCACATATGTCACATTTAAAGAAAAATATTTTGTTGTTTTATATGTGAACATATAACATAAATAAAATAAATTAAGTAATTAATATTGTAAGATTGGAAATGTATTTTCTTGCGCCTGAAATATATTTTAAAATGTATTTTGATATGTGAAGTTTGAAAGTAAATATATTTGAAATTTCAAAAATATATTACATTGTTTACCACATATATTCAGCATGTATTTAAAATATATTTTAGCCATAAAAAAATAAAAATATTTTAGCCATATGAGTTGAGAGCATCTGTAATGCAAATGTGATAGAATGAAATGTACATTTTAAAACAAGCTCTCTAAATGAACTCTCTCTTTCTCCTCAGGATGATGAATTGACTCACTTGTACACATTGATCCTGAATCCGGATCAGACGTATGAGGTGAAGATCGACAATGAGATGGTGGAGTCCGGCTCTCTGGAGGAGGACTGGGACTTCCTGCCCCCAAAGAAGATCAAGGACCCCGAAGCCAAGAAACCTGAGGACTGGGACGACCACGCCATGATCGACGACGAGACGGACACCAAACCTGAGGTTCGATTCTGTTTCCTATCACCTGTGAGGCATAGCTGGCTCGGTTTCATCTTTTAACACTGACTGTTTGATGTTGTCAGGACTGGGATAAGCCTGAGAATATTCCCGATCCTGATGCCAAGAAGCCAGACGACTGGGATGAGGATATGGACGGAGAGTGGGAACCTGCCATGATCCCAAACCCGGAGTACAAGGTACAGATTTACATGCTTGAAGATGCCTCAACAAGACGCGTTTCAGGCCTGTGATATTCATTTGTTGTTGCGTTTTGGTGCAGGGTGAGTGGAAACCCAAACAGATTGATAACCCCAACTACAAGGGCGTCTGGGTGCATCCTGAAATCGACAACCCTGAATACACTCCTGATGCCGAGATCTACAAATTCGACAACATTGGAGTCATTGGGCTGGATCTCTGGCAGGTAAGACGCCTTAGTGTTGCCATAAAATAGCCTTTCATTTCTTAATTATGAAAAGCCTACTAAATATATTAGTGGACTTCAGGAAGTATTAGCATATAGCAAATATTTTCAAAATATTTATTTATTTAATTAATTATTTATTATTTAACATAAAATAGCCTTCTATTTTTTAATTATGAAAATCCTACTAACGATATAAGTGCACCTCGGGAAGTATTAGCATATAGGAAATATTTTCAAAATTTTTATTTTATTTTTATTATCAATATTAACATAAAATTGCCTTATATTTCATAATTATGAAAACCCTACTAACTATATAAGTACACCTCAGGAAGCATTATAAAACTTGAAAAAATAATGCAATTCAGGAATACATGTCTATGATTTACTGAATATTAACAATATATTCACAGAGATTTTGACAAGCATTGTGAATATTGTGTTGATTGTAATGTGCTTTTTATTAGGCCAGTTCAGTTTTCTGAAAACTGGCAGCAGTTGATGTTAACTAGATTTTTATTGAATTTTAGTTCTTGGTTGAACATTTTCAGTCTATTTTGCAGCGATGACTATTTGATTGAAATGATGGTTCCTCTCACACCTTTAAGCCATTTCAGAGGAATTACTAAATATCAGGGTTATTAAAGTTAACTGAAACCATTCAAATTTGTTACTTGAAATAAAAGAAATGTTAACTGAAATGAAATAAATGTAATTATAAGCTATATAAAAAATAATAAAAACACAAAAAATTACTGAGACTTAAAATTATTTAAATATTAAAAAAATATTGATTTATTTATTTGATTTAGACATTCATTAATTTTATAATTTGTATTATTATTATTATTAATCTATATGATCCAGCCCTAATTATATCTGTACGTAGCAGTGTTATTTTAGTATTTTTAAGCAAGCAGTTTTTATTCGTATATTTAATGACTTTTTATTTTCATGTTTTTCATTTTAATTTTAGTTATAATAATTTTGTTGTGTGTTTTGTAGTATTTGAATTCGTTTTTGTTTATATGTCTATGTAGTTTTTATTAATTTTAATTCATTTTAGTTTGCTATTTTAGTACATCAAGTTAAACTACATGAAAATGAGAAATATTTTTAATATTTTATTTTATTTCAAGTAGCAATTTTTTTTATGGTTTTAGTTTAGTTTAGTTTGAGTTAATAATAATTTAGTTTGAGCTATAATAACCCTGGTGTGTGCTTGTAAACTCAATAGCAAGTTTGGAAAGAGGAAATCTATTTTAGAACTGGAAACATGACTGTTTGTCAGTATATGTCAAAGTTTGTGACGTTTCTCCTCACACTTAATGCAGTGTTTGCACTTTAAACCACTAAGAGGTGCTTTTCCCCCTCTATCAAATTCAGCTCATTGTGAGAAACACCACCATGTTTCTGTTTCTGTTTCATCACTCCAGGTGAAATCCGGCACTATATTTGACAACTTCCTCATCACAGACGACGTGAAGGAAGCTGAGGATTTCGGAAATGAAACGTGGGGTGCTACAAAGGTAAGAGTTTGATTTGAGCATCTTGCTGAACTAGTGGATATGCAATAAAAATGCTTTTTTAATGGTCTGTCTTGCCGCAGGGTCCCGAGAAGAAAATGAAGGAGGAACAGGATGAGAAGAAACGCAAAGAGGAGGAGGAGAAGAACAAGGAGCAGAGCACAGAAGCAGATGAGGGGGAGGAAGAGGAGGAGGATGAAGGCGAGGAGGAAGAGGACGAGACAGACGAGCCTCCAGAGGAGGAAGAAGACGATGCGCTTCCCAAAGACGAACTGTAACGCAGGAAGTAGATTACCGTTCACATTCCGTGGTTTCCAGGGAAACGACTGCAGTGCATTCATTCTAATTTGAGACGGCGATGATGTCGTGATGATGTCATACAGGGCAACAGGGCGACCGGAAGTTCTCAACCTATACGTTTAATTTGTGACCATTGAGCTTGAACGAGCCAGTTTTTTGTTATTGAAGAGTTTTCTGTACAGTACCAGGAGTCTGATATATTTGACATCTTTAATGCTGATCTATGATCAGTTTATTGTGCATTTCATGTTTGTAAAATCAATGCCCATATTAGTTCATGACGTTGGTGTTAGTTTGAAGGAACTAGACTAAATTAATAAAGTTTACTTGAATTACAGTTATGATTATGGAAGGCCGTTTTCACCACGGAATACAAAAAGAAAAAAGATAATCGCGACTTTGTAGCTCACAATTCAGACGACTTCATGTAATTCTCAGTTTATGTCTCACAATTGGGACTTTTGTCTCGGAGTTCCGAGGAAAACAATTAGAATTGTGAGATATAAACTCATAATACTGAGGAAAAAGTGTGAATTGTAAGATTTAAACTCAAAATTGTGAGATATAAAGTAAAAATTGAGATATGAACTCATAGCTCTGAGATAAAAGTATGAATTGTGAGAAGTCATATTTATCTTAATTTATTTATTTATTCTGTGGTGGAAAAAAAACAACTCAGAATTGCAAGCAAAAAGTCAGAAAACTGGGTTTATATCTCACAATTCTGATTTTTTTTTTGTGAGAAAGAAGTCTGAACTGTGACATAAAAAGTCACAATTACATTTTTATTTGGGTTTTTTCCCGTAGTGGAAACGGACTTCCATATACAGTAAAGAATGTTACTGGGAGGTTACACGGTTGTTTCTCCGCATTGCAGAAATGTGATGAGCAACGAAACTGAATAGTGGAGGATGGTGATTTTCGCCCTATTGTTATTAATAAGAGATTAATCAGATCACAGGCTGGGTTTCAAACTATAGTCCTCATTTCTGAAACATGAGCAGAACAAAATCATTTTTGCGTAAATTGTTGCAGGAAAACGTATAATGATTTACGCAAATTCATTCTGCTTGTGTTTCATCAATGAGGGCTGATGAATGTTTGTACTGTAGTGCAAAAGAAAATTACAATGACATAATGTTCCTTTGGCACTGATGATTTAGTTTTGTTCTGTTACCGCAGTATATATGCTGTGGTGGTTATTATATTAATCTCCTAAACAAGATATTCAGTAAAACTCCTTTTATTTTCCAGCTCTATTTATTACAAATGTCTTGCAGTTTGAGTTTGTTTTAGCTTTCAGATGATCAGTGGCGGTAGCATTTGTGATGTTCAGTTTGTAGCTGATGTAATTCTTTTTTTAAATAATCTTTTGTTACTTGAAAATAAATGAGCTACGATAAGGGATGTGGTAATATTTGCAGAGATGTCAAGGCTGCATTAAAATACACACTGTGAACTAAATCCCAAATGTTCAAATTGGATTAGTACTGAAAATCCTGTTTAGTGACATTAAACCACCTTTTTACATGTTGAGAGTTGTAAGTAATGCCAAAGTTTTAATAAATAACTTTATTGTACATGCAGTTGTAATATTTTGTGAGTTTGAGCACATCACGGTTTCATGATCAGAGCTTTATACTGTTTATTTATACTAATTCAATTCAGGTTGGTTATTACACCAAAAGAACAGATGAAGATATCTGAACATTTGTCCATGTTTACACATTACACATTTCCCATTCGTTTTCATTAATTAATCATTTCTCTAGAATGTTAATCATCATCTGCAGCTTTAGTCACATGCATCTGAATACATATTTGGAGTAATACTCACTTTTGTGTGGTTTGGTCGATAAGTTTGTATTTGCAACATGAAAGCTGGTCCACAAAAATTAATTGCACAAAAAAAAAACTAGATCCCTGATAAGAAAGTTTTCCAGTCTCAAACTCCTGTAAGAAGCTTTAAAGTAGTGCAGGTGGTTGATATCTGTATATAGACTGCATGATTTGTGTAAATCTCACTGAAGATATTGCACCGACATTATTCAATAATTATTTTCATAATTTTAACCGCTCAAAAGCTTGTAAACAAGCAGTTAGAGACGAATGCATGTTTCGGTTGTTTCTGGGAGTTGCTTGCATTATTTTCACCACATATGTTTTCTATAATGGAAAAGCTGATTTATATTACATCATTTTTTTCTAGATGTCATGACATTTACAAATCTGGTACACAAGGTGGAGACATTTTACAGTAGAATACCGACTATGTACCGTAAAACCAAAAATTATTCAGACACTTTGACATGACCATGTTTTGCTTAAGTGTTATCTGACACTATCAAGATCAATTTGTTCTGACACAGTTTAACTCTTAGTTCTTGTCATATTTTATTACCATTTTCTAAACTGTAGAGAATAAACTATATACTATAAATATATACTATATAACTATATACTATATACTAATAAACTATATAATTTGTTCCTGTGGCTCAGAGGTAGAGCATTGTGTTAGCAGCACAAAGGTCTTGGGTTCAATTCCCGGGGAACACACATACTGATAAAAAATGTATAGCCTGAATGCACTGTAAGTCGCGTCTGCTAAATGCATAAATTAAATTACATTTAATAAACTGTGATAATGTGTGCAATGTTGAAGCTGTATTTCTTTAGACTATGGACTCAGAGGAACTGTAGATACATGATATTTTTCTTTTCTGTTTTCCTTTTCTTTACTTTACTACAGTAAATTTATCACACATTCTCCCATAACAGTTTTACATAGGCTATATCATTTATAATAATTATAAATTATTACATATATAATATAGAATTTAAAACGAATAATTTTCTAGATATTTTCTGTTCTGCATTATGTTTTACATGCGTTTTACCTGATTTTGCATTTTAGATTAATAATATAAATAATTATGAACTGTGTTTAAATATTTGCCCACATCCGTACGTTTGTTTCAGAATAACTTAGTAGGGCCAAGACTTAAGAATACGGAAAGGAAAAATTGAAATCGCATCATATGACCCCTTTAATGAAATAGTAACTCGCTCGTTCATATTTGACATTGCGCGTCCACGAGACAGACCCCTGTGCGTGCGCGTGCTCGTGAATCAGGAAACATGGCGGCGCTCACGTCACTCGGTCAGGTAATGACTTTAAAAGTTTGATTAAAACTAAACTGTAATGTACATTTTGGAAGGATTTATCTAACTCGTGTTCTCTGGTTGTAGAAAATGCTGTTATGTCTTGTTTAAAAGTGCAAACGCGCGGAGATTGGGCTCTCCGGTGAAGCGGGCGCAGTTCTCTGTTGTTGTTAGCGATTATGTGTTAGGTATTTTTTCAGTTTTGCCTCGTTATGTATTGTAATGACGGCTAATAATTGATTTCTGACTGATTTGCGATTTCAAGGTCGCTGTTTTGCAACTTTTTGACTCTCTTTATGTCGTGACAGCTGTTTGTGTAGCACCATGGCGAAACTGATCAGAGTTATTTATGTGATTCCTGTCACCGAATTGTTCAGAATATTGTTCAGAAACATTATTCTGATTTTGTCCGATGTATTATGTCAGCACACCGTTTGTCTGCATTGTCTTTAACGAGAGAAACCAACGTTTTCATCCTGTGACGTCATCGATGCCCACTGCATTACTGTAATATCAAACAATAATCATTCATAGTTTACATGATGGTGGGATTTATTGTGAAATCATATGACTGAATCGTCAGTGTGAATAATAAAAATTGCAAACAAAATCTATATGAAAACATTAGGAAGGAAATGTACTTAACTTTTGTGAAAATAATGAAAAAAATATTTATGATACTACAAAAAAAAAAAAGTATTTTTTTCCCCCTATGGCCCAGACATATTTTTGATATTTAACTGATACTTGTTTTTTATTATACTGGTAACACTTTACAGTAAAGTCCTATTAGTTTAATGTAAGTTAATGCATTAACCAACAATCAGCAGTACAGTATTTCTCAGTCTTTCTTAATGTTAGTTATTAAGATACAGCTGTTAATTATTAGTTCATGTTAGCTAAAAGCCAATAAATAATGTTAACAGATACAACTTTTGATTTTAATAGTGTTTGAAATTATCGCAGATTAATATATGCTTTAGAAGTCTTTTTCTTTGTTGATTAATCATGTTGGAACCTTACTGTAAAGTGTTACCATTATATTTAGAATTTTACTGTTCTTTTTTTTTATACATTTTCTTTCCTATGTATGCAGTTATCAAGTGGAAACCCTGCATATGAGAGCTTCTACAGACAGGTAAATTACCAGTGCTGTTTAAAATGGAATAAACCCTGATATTATAAGCTAGTATAATATCAATATATTGGCTGATACTGATCTTTAGTTCTGCCATTATAAGTGACGCTGATGGCCTGTCGTCTTTGTTGCAGGTGGATCCGGGAAACACTGGGAAAGTGGGCGCCGCAGAAGCTGCTCAGTTCTTGAAGAAATCAGGGCTTTCGGACAGCACATTGGGTCAGGTGAGAGTGAATAATCCCATCACTGAACATCTGAAAGCCTTGAGATGCAGCGCTGGAGCTGTTGGCAGAAAATGACTGTGTTTTGCCTCTCTTTACAGATCTGGGATCTGTCAGACCCTGAGAGAAAAGGTTACTTGGATAAAAAGGTCAGAATAGGCCTTTACACAATTAGATAACTTTCCATTATGATCTTTGACATCTTGATATCATTTATATCATCTCTTCATTTAATTATTAAATCTTGTTTGTACAGTTTCACCATTGTGTTTGATGGAAAGTTAAAAGTACCACATTTATTAGTCTGACTGAGCCAGATTTTGGTCTAAAAAGCTACAGCGCGTCAAAATAACAGTTCGGTTTTACTTTGTAAAATAGAATGTACTTCTCAAAGTAATAATAATACAATTTATTGAAATATAATTTTAAGGAATATCACACATTTTTTATCAATGTTTTAATTTAAACCGTAAACCTTGATTGTGCAGCGCTTTGTCTGCCAAAAAATAAAAGGAATTGTTACATTTTAATCTGATTACATTTTAAAGATTAATTAATTTGTTAAAGTGTTCTGCGATCATTTGATTACCATCTTTTTTTCATAAATTTGTATTCAATCATAAATCACAGAATCAAATTAAAACAGACACAGAGTTTCAGAAAAAATAAACATTTCATAGAGCCCTATTATTGTTAAAATTTTAATAAATGTAAAAATTGAACACTGGTACACAGAATGTGGGGAAAAATAATCAGTCCACTCGTACATATATGGGAAAATTGTAATGTTCAATATATCACTATAGAAATGGAAGCATTAGCTAAATTAAAAAGCCCCTTAAAACATAAATTATTTAAATTTGTAAGAAATAAACAATATTTTATAGCCAAATTTGTCTTATTAGTTTCATTCAGTTCATAAATTCAGTTCTCAGATGCATTCTGAGTTCAGTGTTAGTTTATTGTAATTGAGATACTATTATATTTTTATTAATATTTTGAATTAGTTTTTATATTTTCTGATTTTATTTGAATTAATTTTAAAGTTTTAGTAATTTTGTTGTGCATTTAAAAAATTTTTTTTTTATTTCATTTATTATTTCTTTTTAGTTATTTTAGTACATCAAGTTAAACTAAATGAAAATGTTGCTTTGGCAGCTAGCTGAAATAAAATAAGTTTAATGTTTTTTTTTTAATTAAAAATGTTGTTAAAATGTAATTTATTTCAAGTTACGAAAGTTTATTTTAATTTTCTAATTTTAATTATTTAAAAATGTTTTTCTTTTTTTCTTTTAGCTTTAATGAACTGTAATAACCTTGGTTTAACTGCCATCTCTATTAAGGGTTTCTTCTCTGCTCTGAGGCTGGTGGCTTCTGCTCAAGGAGGAAGTGATGTCAGTCTAAACAGTCTAAGCCAGAACATCTCTGCACCCATCCCTAAATTTGTGAGTATTGCCACTTTAGATACCTGAGCTGAAAATTCAACGATCCACATATGTTTATCTGTAGGTTTTATCCGAATAACATGTGTATAAATTAGGGATGTCAATTTTTTTAAATTCAAAGTTTAAATTAACGATCAATTAATCGATTAATCGTTAACCTTAATTTCTATTTTAATGTACTTTTAAAGTTTAAATCACATTAAAAGCTTAATTTGTACATTATGAATGAATGATGACGCATTTATATACCGTCACCGTCACTCACAGCGGCTCGCACGTGTTTTGCGCATGAGCCGCACGCAGACCAAAATTAAACGACTTAATCGACCATCGATAGCTTTAATCGATTGCATCTCTTATCGACAATTAATCGATCGTCAATTAATCGTTGACATCCCTAGTATAAATAAAGATGTGGTGAAATGGTGCTTTGTAAATAACACTTGTGTGTCACATGCTTAAAATATCTCAAATCACTGTCAACCTGTTGAACACGATAGCTGATGTTGACAGTTAATCGCTTGTGTTTGCATGCTGATTTGTAAGTTGTTTGGGTTAAAAGCATCTGTTAAAGCAAATACATGTAAATGTCCATGATGCCGTGTGTGTTTTCCAGAGAGACGCCGGCAGCCCGTCCCTGAACATCACAACCTTTGTTGCTGATTCCAGCTGGACAATAAAGGTACAGAATTACTGGAGTAAAATCAGATTTGTAATGAAAAACTTATTTTCTCACCACACGTTGTCTCTTTTCCATTGTGCTTGGTTTCACCAGCCGGAGGATAAAGCAAAGTATGATGGGATATTTGAGAGTCTGTCTCCGATTGGTGGGCTGCTGTCAGGTGATAAAGTGAAACCAGTCCTAATGAACTCAAACCTGCCTCTTGATGTGCTTGGAAAGGTGAATGTCTGCTTTACTATATAGGAGGCTCACACTGATATAGACACTTTAGACCAATAGCCACTTAGATTTTACTGATATTTTCCTGATATTCGAAGAAATTGTTATTTTATTAAGCATTATATTAAAAAATCCTGAAAAATAAAATGCATGACAGTTTTAACAAAAATATGAAGCAGCACAACTGTTTTCAGCATTAATAATAATGAAAATTGTTTCTTGAGCAGCAAATCAGCATATTAGAATGATTTCTGAAGATCATGTGACACTGAAGACTGGAGTAATGATGCTGAAAATTCAGCTTTGATCACAGAAATAAATTACATTTTGACAGATATTCACATAGAAAAGAGTTATTTTAAATTGTAATAATATTTCACTGTATTACTGTTTTTACTGTATTTTTGGTCAAATAAATGCAGCCTTGATGAGAGGAAGATACTTTTTTTTTTTAAAACTTAAAACTTGCTGACCACACATTTTTGAATGCTAGTGTATACAGTATATGTAAAATGTTGCTAATATTTGACTTACTTTATACTAGTATAGTTTAGACTTTTAGTATATTCATAAATGAACTTCATGATTACATAAATGTTTTTTTTTTTACTCTTTCTGTGTTTTGTAGATTTGGGATCTCAGTGACATTGACAAAGATGGACACTTGGATAAAGATGAGTTTTCAGTGGTGAGTCAAACAAAATAGCATGTGCTTTTATTAGTAGATTATTAGTAGTTTATGGTTGATGTGATCAAACCTCTAACACTAAGTATTAAAGTTCAGAGTGTGTCGTCCTGCAGCGTTTGTGCTCCACGAATGATTCCTCAAATCATGGGTCTTGTTACTTTTAATGTTTAATGTTATTGACACTGTTCAATGTGTAATATATGTGACCCTGCAGCACAAAAGCAGTCTTAAGTCGCTGGGGTATATTTGTAGCAATAGCCAAAAATACATTGTATGGGTCAAAATTATCGATTTTTCTTTTATGCCAAAAATCATTAGGATATTAAGTAAAAATCATGTTCCATGAAGATATTTTGTAAATTTCCTACCGTAAATATAGCAAAACTTCAGTTTTGATTAGTAATATGCATTGCTAAGGACTTTATTTGGACAAATTTAAAGGCGATTTTCTCAGTATTTAGATTTTTTGCACCCTCAGATTCCATAACAAACCATACATCAATAGAAAGCTTATTTATTGAGCGTTCGGATGATGCATAAATCTCAATTTTGAAAAATGGACACTTAAGTCTGGTTTTGTGGTCCAGGGTCACATATATGTCAAAATAGATTCAAGTCTTAAGTATTTGTGGATGTTATCATCAGTGACAGGAGGAAACAAGAAAAATCAGGAAGAGAAATCCCAACACTCATTTTGTCAACTGTCACATCTTTTTGCAGGTGATGCACCTGGTTTATGCAGCCCGAGAGAAGGAGCCTGTGCCATCCACCCTCCCCACCGCTCTCATCCCTCCATCCAAGCGGAAGAAGATCGCAGGCGCTCTTCCGGGATCAGTTCCTGTTCTTCCCTCTAGTCCGTTCTTCCTGAAGGAGAACCTGAGGCCGACGCCAGCGCCTTCCAAGAGTTCTTTGGGTAGCAGCACAAATCTGTCTCCATCGAGCTCGTTCAAGCGCTCCACCCCGACACCACCGCAGCCTCAAACACACACACAGGTGAACACCACAGCAGTCGTGCTGCATGTAAACCTGTCAGTCTTGATCTAACACTCATAATACCAGTCCAGCCACATTCTTATCAGCTCCTGGAGCTCTAGTCTTCATGTTTACAGAGTTTATTGCAAAATAATGCACAGATTTTTTCTGTGTTTCTGCTTGATTTTCTACGTTGATTGGAAGCCATAAACAACCTACAGTTCTTTGTCCAAGTAATGCAGTTCATTATTAGTTACTCAATGCCTAACATATACGGAACCCATGATATTCTCTCATATATTCTCATTCAAATGCCTTTCATTGTAAACTTCATGAGCAGCCAGATAGCAAAAGAGATTGAACAATTTGAGGTTCATGGACTGTGAAGTTTTTGCCATTTGTGGAAAAGTATGCATGCATTCTGAAAGGAATATCAGTGTACTTTATTTACTATTAAATTAATAGTATGTGAAGTAGCATGCAAACTTCATTGATGTCACATGGTGTAGCTATTTTGCATATTTATTGTAATGAGTGATGTTGTGTATTATAAGAGACGGTCTACACGTATAAAAAGCAATCAGAGGAATTATAATACTAAATATCAGAGTAATTATCAAAAAAATAAAAATAAAGCTAAAATCAAATATAAATATTAGATGAAAAACTTTTCTAGTTTTAGTTTAGTTTAACTTCAAGCACCAAAATTACTAACTGGAAATGAACTGAAGCTTAAATTTAAAATAAAAATGAATTAAACCTATATATTAATTAATAAAAAATAATAATGAAAGCACTAATTACTAAAAATTTAAGTAAAATAAAAATGAAAACTGAAAGTATAAAAACAATCTAATTCAAAATATTCATAAAAATATATAGTAATATATAAATAATACTAAAATTACACTGCTCAGAATGATTTCTGCATGTGCCATTTTTGCATAAAATTCAACAAGATTTTTAAACTACATCAACAAATTAATGAATAAAGAATGTGCATCTGTTTTTTTGTTTTTATTCCATTTATGACGGTGCTGTAAATTAAATTGTTATATATTCTATTGCTATTGTACAATACTACACTATTTTGTACATGCAACGTAGATTTAGTTTTATTGTAAATAAAAAACAAACAATTTTATTAATTATAGCAAATTTACCCTCAATACAGATGCTGCATCCATTGCATCCGACATGTTTTTTCACTGACACGCCCCCAACTCATGGCTTACATGCGGTTATGTGCATAAATGCGATCTTTCTGACATTGTGGGAAAAAGTATCTCCGTGTGCTCTGCAAATTTTGGCTGATGCATATAGAAAATTCACATAGTATGCACATATGAGTTGTATGCTATTCCAGACATTCCCAATATTTGTCTTAGCAGCCATCCTCTGATCTCTGGGTGGTGCCAGCGGAAGACCGAGAGCAGTACGAGGAGATCTTTGATCTGGCAGACTCTGATTTTGATGGGATGGTTGGAGGAGGTGAAGTGAAGGATATCTTCATGAACTCTCGGCTGCCTCAGAGCGTCCTGGCACACATATGGTGAGGCAGTCAAGTTTGGATTAAAGAGTAAAATGCAATCTTATTCCTAAAGTCACCCACAGCCTTTTTAAAACTATCCTTGAATTTGCAAGACAGTAGGATTTATGATTATGTTACACATAATTTTTCTTTCACACTCGTGCTCATAGAAGCATTGTTTTCTGTTGTTTTGGTCTGCAGGTCGCTGGCAGACACTCAGCATACCGGCAAACTCACCAAGGAGCAGTTCTGTCTGGCAATGCACCTGATTCAGGAGAAAGCGAAAGGAGTGGATCTTCCTCAGAGTCTGACCCCTGACATGATACCACCGTCAGAGAGAGGAGCCGCCGGCACACCGGTGAGAAGACAACATGCATGCACACATGCATTTCATGCATCCTGTCACGATCAAAAGCAGGCTCCCTTTAGCCTTAAGGACTCGTCATTTATGATAATGTTTTGGTAACTCTTTACAATAAGGTCCCATAATTTTTTAATAGGATATAGAGCTGTGCAATTAATTGAAATGCAGTTTCAATTTTGATTTCGGCCTCCAATGATTATGAAAACACAATAATCAAGAAAATACAATTATTAATGTGCCCTATTCCGCCCCCTTTCCAGCGGTGCGCCTTCATTCCTCCATAAAAGCCCAATTTCACGTGCAAATCAGTAAAATCATGTATCGTGACTTTTGCAAAATGGGATGTGCTTGACTTATTAAAGTTGATTATATTTATTCATGTTTCTAAAAGCGTGAAAGAGAACTTGCGCTGTACCTCAGGAGGATTTCTGTGAATGCGCTCCGAGACGGAACAGAACATGGACGAGTAAAGTGAATGTTTAGCTTTAGTGTGCACCTAAACGGTCAAATACATGCAAAAATGTGTCAAAATGCGGCGCTTGGTGATTATTCATATAAACCCTTGTCGGTTATGTCTTAAGTGAATGTAAACAGTTGAGAATAAGAATGCTTATGTAACAGTAAATTGGATCCATGTGGCTCTTAAAGTGACCGCAGCCTAATATTCCTGC